>NC_086137.1:10000-310000 GCF_035610405.1 Australozyma saopauloensis
AAGAGAACCTACCTTTGGCTGAGCTCATATCCGATATCCCCTAAGCTGGACTTAAAAATAATCTCAAAACTTGTTGATTTGCAGACTGACCTCCCAAAATAAGACATAATATCCAGCAATAAGCTTAAGATCATTCTAAAGATTGATATCAAAGGTTATCTGCATCCCCTGTTGCTTTGAAGAGATCAGTCGATTTGTGGTGTAGATCAGCATTGGCCAAGGAAAGCCAAATTCGGGATGGAGCAGGTTTACGGGTAAAACGCTAGTAAACTGAAGACAAAGAGAAACGCCTTCGAAGAACAGAATTGACATGATGCTTTGCCTTCTTCATTGCATTATCACAGAAGCTATTGTCTCTTAGCTCTCTCAAACCCCTAGAAGCCTGCGAATCTGATCAGAATGAGTCGAACCCATTAATAAAGTTGATAAGAATTGGAAATGTAATTACTAGAAAAGAATTTCGTTTAATTGAGAAGAGAAATGGTGCCTTGATGCTACGATTTAGTGGCTATACTTGATGAGCAAATGACATAAAGTTTCACCACCAATTTGAGACAAAATATCACAACAGACCCATTGATAGTGTTTTAGGAGTACCATGAAATTGACTTCATATAATTTGTAGTACTTTTCGAACACATGGTCAAAATGAATTTGTAGCATTCCCAGGTGTTGTATCAATCTCTACAATTCCGAGAAACTTGCAAACCACAAATATTATCAATTCACAAAATTCAATTATATATGTTGTGAAAATTACTTCATAATCAGTTGAGTCACCACAATTTTTCGTTTGATTTTTTCAACTAGCCGTTGCATGTGTATCGACAATTCCAACACTCAATCCGACCCGTTAATCAGAAGCTTGCACCAAAAAATCCTCTAAAAACCTTGAATCAAGTGCATAAAACATTTGGATTATTATTCATAAGGATTTCGCATTCTATTTCCACTTTTATGGTCATTCCCTCTCAACCCTTCGTGGAACACGCTTCGGACCGCATAAACACAGGCGCGCGCGAATCATAACACCCACCACTTTTTTTTTCAGGTCATTCACAAAATCTGAGAAGGAAGGGGGTCTGAGGGTTGCAAAAGTTGAGGAAATGTGGGATTTATTGAGTTTGGGCAAAATTTGTGGCGTTTTGTGGCTTTGGAGTGGATTTGAGGCTGTACGGAATCGAATGGGTTAGCGGGATCTTTCACGGCAATAATGGGTGTGTGAGTGGCTTCTGGAACAATAAAATGGGTAAATGGGATAAATGGGGCAAGGATACTGTCTTTAATACAGTTCATTGAACTGCTTGATCGGATTTGAATGGCTTTTGGGATGATGGGCTTCCGGGGGATATAACAAAGGGCAAATGGAATATATTGCTTGTGGCGTGGTTTAAAATCTTGAGGTTCTGGGTTGAAATGTATTGTGGAGCTTTTGTATTTTGATACGATTCACGCTGATTGTGTGATTGGGAGGCTACCTGAGGGTGCATGCTTTTGCTGCATCAAACAGCCTCAAGAAAGTGATGTGATGCCCGTGTCAACACGAAATGACATAACAAACATGTAAATTGCTTCCAATTTCATGTTTGAAGTGTTCTTTTTCCGTTCTGGGTCACCAGAATCTTGTGTGATTGATCATTGGAACAAAAAGATACCAAGTCAACGAATCCCGTTAGAAGAAATCGGGCTATGGAAGTCTCATGTATATCGCAAAACTTTGATCAAATTGAGATCCAGTCCGTTTGAGATTTTGGCGAATATCTGCTCTTGAACTGACAACATTTGTTGTATTCAAATACGATTGGTCAGAGATCAATGGTGTAGCGAATTTCGATTCGAAAGCCACTAGAAGCTTTTGATTATGAATGAATATCTTCTTGACTAATCAAGGAATGATTTTGATTGATGTTGAAAAGTTCAATGGCCATCAATTTTGACTCTCTGAATACAGAACATACTTTGCATATCCTCACTGCAACAAGAGGTTCATTTTTGTCATACCGATGAAATATAACAAACTTCCTCATTGATAGGCCCGGGTACGACTCTTTCTGTTTGTATTCGTGGTTAAAATCGTTGACTGGGTTGTCTTTCTGAATTGAAGCCAAGCCACAGTCACAACTCTTTATTGGAGCGACATTAATTATACCGACTTACTTGAAAAGACTGATTGAGTATCAGTCGACTTCTGCTAATTCTTCTCTTTGAAATTGTCGATGTCCTCGATCAGACCAGGATCCCACAAATTCACATTTCCAGCACCAATCTCAGAAAGCTAGTAGTGAACGTGAAACAGCGTGAGATGCTCAAATACCGTGATCCTATCAAACTCAAGATCTGTGGTTGCTTGTCTGCTGGCCTACAATGTGTGGGATGGTCGTAATTCGCTTTTACTTGCGTTGCTCGAAATTTCTTGCAATCAGCCCAGATTCGGAAATTCAGCAAAGCCTTTGAGGCAAAATACCCCTTGCAATGGTGATAAACAATTCTGAAATGACCTCGGAAACCAAACCTCGAGTATTGGTGGATTTGTCGATACATACTTTGTTCCGTTCTCTATTTTGGCTGTTTGATACGTTAGCCATGGGGACATACGTGCAACTGGCCAATCGGTATTCTTGGCCCACTCTGCCTTACAGCTCGATATGGTTCTGAACCTCTTTCATTCGCAATCTCTTCAACTGGCTACTTCTTCCATTGGAAAACCTGATTAATGAACCTAAATGTATTCCACTTGAAACCAGAAAACTGTTTGAGGGCGATAGCTGTTCATTGTGAAAAGTTCTGCTCAATTTCAACAATTTGTCTAAGACTCTTTTCAAAAGATCTATCAATTCTGATCGAATACAATTTGGCGCCTATTGTTCATAATGTTTTGTCACATCTTTTGATCACCCGTGCTTGGAGATGATTCAAATCAATCATGATGAGCACTTCACTGTCAGAAGTGACCTCTTTTTCATTGTTGATGTCCGTGTTCGACTCCTTCTTCTTCAAATGTTAAAAGTGATACGAAAAGGAAGGCTGCCATGCGAGATAGGCAATTACCATTAAAGAGATTTTTAATCTAGCTTGCTTAGAATGCTGAGAGATGAGGTCTCTATATGCTCTCGGTCTCAGAGTGTGCAAAAAAAGTCTGTGAGTTCAACAGACATGCCCAAGTAGTAGCCACAGACTTGACCTCAACAATCCATTTGTTTATTCACTGGGGTGGTCTTTATTGTCATGTTGTTTTGTGCTTTCAGTAGGTTGTTGCTTTTCGAGTTCAGTTTCCGTCCCCATTCTTCTATGCTGCGTCTCTGTTGTGCTGTCGTCATACTTGATAGATGGTAGGATAGAGAGCACTAGTTCCTTCAAATTGTAAAGTTTTAGTCATCGTAAACCCTACTCCAGTATTTTCAATGCTCGAAATCACATCCATCGTTCATATCAAAAACAAAGTGCTCAACGATAATCTTCATGAAGAAGGGAGAGGATCCAAAAAAGATTGCAGCACCACAATTTCACACATGGTCTCCCACTGCATTACTCAGTGTGGCTCTAAGTGGCTTGACTAACGTTGATCGGACGGGAAACAGTATTTTCCACTTGATATGGCCGCAACCGAAAGTTGATTTTGGAGTTTGTCCTAGAGCTTGCACAAAAGGAAGGTATGCTTTCAGTTCTCGTGAGATGATCGATTCTGACGTACTTTTCTTCGTCACAAAATTAAATAATTAGACTAGATATCTTCTATCTATTTCATCTTCGAGTTTCAATTGTAATCTATAGGATTATTGTACAAGTAATTGAGTAGCCGTTCAGAGACACGATTCCTCAGGTATTAGAATATCTGGCCGGCGAAGTAAGTTTGGCAGGAAAATAGCTCAGCGGCAAAACAATTTAGCAATACCGATTGTGCCACCGAACACCAATAGATGATCTTGAATGCCTGAATACTTGCGTTTGTTCACCTCTCGATGAAGAAGTGTTTGCTTGCCAATACTGCTTTGTTTACCATACTTTCGGATTTAGTATGCTCCTCACTAGACTTTTCACGCTTATTAAGGGATCGATTCAGGAAATCAAGATCTGTGCCTGAACAAGAGGACATTGCGCAGAAGAGATTTGGTCTCATAATCCCAAACTTAATTGACATTGTTGGGCATCTATTTATATATCATGAAGGTTTTGCTGCCAAGATTGAATTCAAATGAAACCATTCTTGTTATTCCTCTTCAACCAGATACTACACAAGCACTTACATGACAACTCTTCCCCACAACAACAAGAACTCACCAATCAAACTTTCGAACATAAAAACAAAGAATTGATTCATGATGAAAGAAAGCATGTGTGAGTGGTTGTTTTTAATGGTTTGGCGTTTGGCTTCTGGCCCTTTTATTTTAGAGGGAATATCTGAACTCCGATGAGTATAAGTATACTACAAGATCTATTTAGAAATTTATTGCAATACACGCTTATAGTAGAGCACCATAAACATTACTCTGTGTATCATGACTGAGTCTGGCAGACTTTCTCTTGGAGAATTCATAAAATAGGTACACAATTTGAAAAGCTATGCTACAATTCAGACCGAACAGAGCTAAACAAAGCACAGGAACGATAATTCTATCAATGCATGATATTCCTTCTTTTAGGTCCGCAAAAAGGCAGGAATACGATCCAATCATTAAGCCCACCGTGATAAGGTAAAGAACCAGGAGGGCGCAAAGACATTCCCAAAAGATCCTGGTAGCTGAAGGCATGTAGTTCGAAACTTGAAATAAAAATAAAAGCTTTTATGGGGTGAAGTTGCATAATAGATCATAGCATCCACATTGCATGTTAGATCATAGCATCCACATGGCATATCATAAAATGTAAAGATTCCGGAATGGCCCCTAATTAATCAAGATTTGTCGTGACAAGATTTGAGAGGATTGAGAGGGGGCATGATGGATATTCTGCTCAACATTGGCCAATTATGACGGATATCTGAATGCTGCTGTTGATGATCAGTGACTGGAAAATGCTATGGAGCGGTCTCTTTGGACCTCCAATTCAGGCAGCATTGTGCTTCGTCTCACTTATCACAAAATGATGCCAACATTGACTTTCTAATCTAAGTAACTTACGGGAATGCAAGGATTACAAATCTTTCGCTATAAAAATTGAATCGACGAGTTGACTGGAGAGGAATTGAGATTTACAAGTATGCGACACATCAAGTTCCGTGAGATACACCTTGTCTCACGCCATTCACACTAGTCTATCAGATGGCACAAAAAAAGTTGTAAATGTCAAGGGAGAGAATTTCTCAGGTAGAAGACATCGTGTACCGAAAAGAGAGCTGAACTAAAGTACCTGAGATGGATGTTTAGATGATGTGTATTTTCAATCAAATGGAAATCAGTTTTCAGGGATGATGTGACAATTGTCTTTGAAGCCCTTAGAACCAATTCCATTAAACCCTTTTGACACCAACCTCATGGGTATTTCGACTAGTTACTGGCCATGAGTGAGATTCCAGATTCTGCTTAGATTTTGCTGAGATTTTGCGAAGCTAGAATTGAGAGAAGATCAGGCATCTGAAATGAGTGTCTGTATCTGAAATTATCGTTACAGACATTACTGTGTCGTGGGATTCTATAGTGAGGTGCTTTCACATTTACCTCAGCTATTATTCAAATGAAGGGGCCTTGCGAACAACAGGACTATCCTAGTTGTGATACTGCTGAAAAGGTTGAAGAGGCACACTTCGAACGGATTGTGAAGAGCGCTTCCCAATTCAATTCTAAGGCCGATGATTCTGGATTCCTGACAATATTAATCTAAGCTGAAGATGGTCTAGTTTGACCTCGAGCTATTTTGCGTTCTAAATCTGGGAAATTCACTCTTGGGCTGAAACTACGCAAGAGATTTCAACACCATTGATAATGTGTGTGAAACGAATACCATTTGCACTCGAAGCAACAGTTGAGATAAATCATTCATTTTAAGAGGCACTTGCGTTTGAAATTAAAGTCTCAATTTCGCTGCTGCATCTATCGAGTTTCCCTTACACATTTCTAAGTGACAGATTGTTGACGTGTAATCACAAAGCGAAAACAAATAAATCGACTGGGTTCTAGGCCAGGGCTGGATCTAGGAATCAGAGCGAGATCAGGCCAGACTAAACTAATAATGCAGTATATGTCATTGTGTTATTGGTCTTTATTTAATTATAGGCTCTCGAAATTCATGTTGAGATGCTACAAGGCATGTGAAGATCTACTTCACCCACAATTCGCAGCCCCTCCTTGGGGTAAGTCTCGTTTGTGTGCAGTCCCTCTATCGAAACGCAACAAGATTAGCTACAAATCAATGAGAGAACATTCAAGAAATTCAAGTATTTGTAAATAGACAAGTACCCTAGTAGATTCGCATAAATTAATAATTGAGCGGATATCAATTGTTCTCTCCGCAGGTATTAGAACTTGTTCATTTAGAGGAATGTCAAATCTATTGATCTAACGGCGCCCCAAATTACGCGAAGTGGAACAATCCTATGAGAATTACCGTATCTAGAATGCAGAATGGCTCTTAATTCCCCTGGAGTTTAGATGCAGTGCCAACTTATTGGAGGACATCATGCTTGAGGGCAAGATGTTTCATGTGATAATGCCAACCCCTCCAGTGTCTAATGGCCTATAAAACAAAAAAGACTGCCAGCAATTGAGATTGTCCAATTATTAACCTTATTTTTATATTGGCAACTCTTTAATTTTATAATGCTTTTAGAAAAGTTGCAGGCCATCCAGGGCAGCTTGTTCAAGGAATCATGTTCAACGTTTCAATTGATGATATACGCTGTGACAAGTATCGTAGTGTATGTGTTGTACCGTCACTTGAAATTAGCTTACCTCGGTAGAAAACTCAAAGCTGCACCAGCGCCCAGTCTTCCCTCAGCTGGATTCTTCAACAGCAGACCTGCAATCACTGTTTTGAAATACAAAAGGGAAGGGCGTCTTCTTGAATTCTTATGGGGTCTTTTCTATGGCGACAATGAGAATTTCTCTGTCAGAATTGGTGGCAAAACCCTCTTTGCGACAAGTGACCCTGAAAATATTAAGGCTCTCTTGGCTACTCAATTCAATGACTTTGAGCTAGGTGTGCGTCATTCCCACTTCAAGCCACTTTTGGGAGATGGTATCTTTACATTGGATTACGATGGTTGGAAACACTCAAGAGCGCTTTTGAGACCCAACTTCTCGAGAGAAAAAATTGGCCACACCAAAGCATTAGAAAGCCATGTCCAAGCACTTTTCTACCACGTTAAGGCCACAAATGGTGCACCTTTTGATATTCAGAATTTGTTTTTCAAGATCACAGTAGACACCGCCACCGAATTTTTGTTTGGCCACTCTGCCCATTCATTGCGTGATGGCACTCTGGAACAATTTGAGGAGCAATTTGAGGGAGAACGTGACTTTTACAGAGCATTCAATTGTGCTCAGGAAACCTTAGCCTCTAGAGCATGGTTGCAACAGTGGTATTGGCTCATTTGTCCCAGATCCTTTTTGGATAACTGTAAAGTCGTGCACAATTTTGCTGACTTTTACGTCAACAAAGCTCTTTCAATGTCTCCAGAAGAGGTAGAGAAGAAAAGTGAAACTTCGTACACCTTCTTGTATGAACTTGTAAAGTCCACAAGAAATCCAAGGGCGTTGCGTGATCAATTGTTGAACATTATGATTGCTGGAAGAGATACAACTGCAGGATTAATGTCGTTCACCATGTTTGAGCTTGCCAGAAATCCTGACGTGTGGGAAAAGCTTAAGCAAGAGATTCATGAACACTTTGGATCTGGAAAAGAAGCAAGAACTGAAGATATGACATTTGAGACCTTGAAAAAGTGCAATTATTTGAAGAATGTTATCAATGAGGTTTTGAGATTGTACCCGAGCGTACCAGTCAACTACCGCTTTGCAAACAAGAATACAACATTGCCAAGAGGTGGTGGAAAAGATGGTTCAAAACCTGTTCTTATTGAGAAAGGTGAGTGCATTGGTTACCTCATTGTCTGCACGCATAGGAACGAGAAATACTTCGGAAAAGATGCGCATGTCTTTAGACCAGAAAGATGGGATGACAAGTCATTAAAGCCAGGTTGGGCTTACCTTCCATTTAACGGTGGACCCAGAATCTGTTTGGGACAACAATTCGCAATCACAGAAGCTTCCTACATTATCAGTCGTATCGCTCAAGAATTCCCTAATCTTCGTGATTGCAACGTTGAACCAATGAAATATCCTCCACGCATCACTTCTCAGCTCACCAGTTCAGTCAGTGCTGGCTGTTGCGTTTCATTGACCTAGGCCAATATGAACTCTCACATATATATGGACCATCTCCTATGCCCTCTCTTTTACAACACTTATGAATGAACGAACTTATTATTTCTAATTGATACTAGCTCAAAATCTGTTCTGTCATATATTAATCGTATGAAATAATTCAATTCTATTTCACTAGACGGGGCATATGAAATCATAATAATTCTCATTCATTTTTTTGAGAGTCCATTCTGATTGCCTACAACTTGGGCTTAGTTCGAGGGTCAACCGCTCTTAAAAATGGCTCAATGGATGCGGCTTTCATGATGTTTCCTTTGATCTTCAATTTACCTCCCATGAACAATTTTTGTGGATTAGCTTCGTTGTTCACCAACTTCACGAAGTTCACATCGGACATGAACAATTGAATGTCGCATTTGGGTATACTTCCTTCAATTTTCTCAACTGTACCATTTTTCTTAAAGTCTAGAAGCCAAGAGAATGTCTTTCCTTGTTTGTTTTTCAAGGTTATTACACAAATAGAGTTGACAGTTTTGAGTGACTTTTGCTTGAGCGCCGGATCGTCATCCACCACGCTTTTCATGAAGTCAAAGAGCTCAGACCCATAGAATCCGTCAACTGCTAATGAATTTTTTTCCTCTGCCATTTTTGAAAACTAGGTTTAATATTCACAATTACACTCAAATTTTTAGATTGATAAGTTACATTATTAACCATGGCACACACACAGTATTTATTTCTTACCAAAGGCACATGATAAGGGGATCACACCTTAAAAATACGAGGATAGAAGAGTTACATGCCGGATCTACTGTCGATTTCCGAAAGGGGCATCACATAGAATGTGGGGAGAAGGGGGGATCCGTATTCAAAATAATCACAGGATGTTCGAGATAACGGTTTTGATTTTTTGGCCCAGTCATCCCTGTTAGGGTAAACTTTCGTGTTGCAGAAGTAGCCTCTATATGGCAATGATGTTGAAGCGAAATCAAATATTCGCACCATTGACTTGAATTGATCCCATTTACTGTCCAGTCAGTAAATAACTCTAGGTGAAGACTTGGAATTCTCTAATTGCATCATCAACCTCAAAATTAGTAAGACTAGAGACTTCTCAGCATCGCAAAATAGTAAGATTGCCCTCGAAGTATATCGATTGATCCAGAAAATTAATCAAGAGAGTAGATCAACATCGAAGAAGAGAAAACAATGTTGATTGCATCGTATAGTGGGTTGTGAAGTTCATTGCGTAGGCTACGACCGTCGAACCTGGGAAGGCCTTAAGACAGGGGACCAATATTTTTCATTTCAATCTCGTCACTTCTTACTTCTCCTCTTTCTTGTTGATCTAGCATGTTATCAAAGAATGTGGTTCGTAGTTCTTTCCAGCGCGTTGAGTACGTAGACAAAGTGACCAAAAGGATTCCACTTAGAACTTGCAAACACCACCAAAGGACTGAAGTGGGGAACTTCCCGCTATACAAGTTAACAACAATTAAATTGATGATGTGTACCGTAAGTGCGAAGTCCCATGCGAGTTTAGAACGACCCACAATGATAGTGACAAAAAGAACGCACAAAAGGGAGTCAAAGAGCCATAAAAAGAAAAGCATAAGTCCCATAGTATTGTCAGGCTCAACTAGTTCCCACGAGAAAACCCAGGAAATGCTAAATTCATAGCCATTCAATTGGGCCACTAAGTAGAAGAGAACAAAGGCAGATAAGTAGTAGAAACTTTGGAGTAGGAGAATTTGGACAAAAATGCGCACAGGAGATGAATTGGGCTCCGGTCCCAAAAGCCTGTATCCATTTGACGCGCTCGGCATCTCAAACTTCTTACGATCTGAGACTTGTTTCGGTTTTTTGTTGAAGCGACTACATGATACGTGGGGACATAGTGATAAAAAAGAAAAAAACAGAAACTATCGTAAATTTTGAAACCAACTCGTTTTCAGCATTTTGTCCATTTAATTGATTATGGGAATTTTCTTATTCCCAAAATTAGTATCATTTTGAAAACTGATTGTTTCGACGACTCCAGCTAGTGCCACATGATTTTAAAAAAATTTAGGACTTCACTCAATACAAAAAAAACAAATTGTAAAGCAAAAAACAAGACTCGTCGGAAATCAATGTAGAGAGAAGGCCAAAACTTATCATCTATCTAAGCAATCACCTCACAGCAGTCGTCTTCTTCAATAAAGAAATCTACGCCGCTACAATATTGGTTCTCTTTTGTATACATTAATAATATCAAATGGAGCTCTTGCTAGCAAGACGACTCATATGCAAAACTTATCTATTTCCGTCTTGGCCTCTTTGTTTTTCCACCACTAGAGTTTCTAGCCTTCCCTTGTGTTTTCGCACGATCGTCCTTGGTTTTCTTGTAAACCTTACTACTTTCACTTTGTGCTTCTATTCTCTTTCTCTTTTTCGAATTTGGAACGTTCTTACTCTTTGATAATTGTGACATTGCTCCGCTTTTCTTTTCTGCCTCACTGGCGAACCATGTTCTCTTTGGCTTAGAGTAGATTTGGTCACCATGTTTTAGAAGATTGTCAGCCTTGTTGAGCTCCATCTCAGCCGACATCATCTCCTTAGCTTGCTTTTCTTCAACCAAGACTTCTTCAACAGTGTCTTTTTTGCTCTCAACAATTTCATTAATCGCAGCGACTTCAGCCCAATCAACATTTCTTGAAACAGCTTTTTGCTCCGTAGAATTAGTCTCTAATGATTTGATGGCGGCCTTCACAATGTTACGATCCGAGGCTGCATCACCCACAAATGTGATAGACTTACCCTCTCTTCCGGCTCTTGCTGTTCTTCCAACTCTGTGCAAGTAAATCTCATGCGACTTGGGCATATCGTAGTTGATGACCAATTCAATTTTAGGAATATCCAAACCTCTAGCCGCCAAGTCTGTACAGATGAGAATTGGAACAACAAGATTTTTGAAGTCGTTCACATTGTTGAGACGCTGCTCCTGAGACAAAGAACCATGCAACTCAGAAACCCTCAAACCCAAGAGTCCTAGAATGACCCTCAATCTATGCGCAGTTTCTTTTCGAGAAACGAAAATGACAATACGACTTTGCTGACTTGGGTCAATTCCACGAAGTAAGTTAAACAACAATGCTGGCTTCATATCGTCCTTTTTACGAATACGAACAAATTCTTGCACCAACTTAGAAGCTGCGGCTTTTGGAGGGTCGATCATGATCCGCACTGGCTTATTTAACGAAAGTTGAATCAAATCCTGAATCTTGGTATTCATAGTGGCAGAAAACAACATGGTTTGACGCTTGTGCTTTGGAATCAAAGACAAAATTTCTGTAAGCTCAGCTTGGAAACCTTCTTCCAACATTCTGTCGGCTTCATCCATAACTAAGATCTCCAATCCATCGATAGAAAAAGAAGCTGAGTTTCTGATGTGATCAATCAATCTACCAGGTGTTGCAACCACAATATCTGGACGGCTCTTCAATTGCTGCTCTTGTTGCCTCAAATTGAGACCACCGACAGCCAAACCGAAACTGATACTTGGAATGAATCTTGCAATCTTCTTGCCAACGTCACAGACTTGAATGGCCAATTCTCTTGTGGGAGCCAATACAATAACTCGAGTTGCAGCCACCTTGCTAGGCTTATAAATCAATCTCTCAATAATTGGAATCATGTAAGCAGCGGTTTTACCGGATCCTGTAACCGCACCTGCGACAATGTCCTTTCCCAAGAGTGAAATAGGGATGGAAGCCGCCTGAATAGGCGATGGTTTAGTGTAACCCAAGTTAGCCAAACCTTTAAGAACTGGACGTGAAAGATCCAATGTTTGAAATGTCGAATGAGCCAGATTTTCCAGATTGGCCTCCTCAGAAGCTTCATAGAATTCAGCCATAGCAGCCGCAGAATCACCTTCGTCTTCAGAACTTTCGCCCTCAGATTCTTCGCCAGCTTTGGTAGTTTTTGGCTCGCTCTGATCTTGGCTAGGTTCATCTTCATCAGCTGCGGGTTCGTCCTCATCCTCATCATCATCGTCATGAACTCCCATTCCAAAACCATCCATTGCAAGCTCATCGTCATCATCATCAGATTTTTCACCTTCAGCCTCCTCTTCATCGCCTTCGTTATCACCATCCGATTCGGAGTCTTGTTCTTCCTCGTCTTTCTCAACAAGGCCAGTCAAACCACCTTTTCTTCTCAAGATATCGTCTAAGTCGACATCCTTTCTCTTCTTCGGTTTCTCATCTTCAGTCACGCGAAATTCCCAGCCTGCGTCTGTGTTGGTTGTTTCGAATCCGTCTAAAGAGAACTGGAAGTCTGGGTTGATATTTTTGTCACCCTCTAGCTGATTCTCATCCTCAGAGTCGGTTTCGGGCGCTGGGAGCTCCTGTTCTGAATCACTATTGATTGTGAGAATTAAATCGTCTGACTTGACCTTTGATCTCTTGCTTTTGGCCATTTTGAGCGTCGATGGAAAGAGCAGATGTATTTTGGTGAGAAGAGATGCTCATCTTGGAGTGCATAATGACATCCACATCAATCAGCTCTCCACATTTTCGCCATAATTCAGTAAAATTTTCGAAGCAAGAACACTTTATAAGTTTTGTCTCATGATAAATGCATTACAAAATTACATACGGTTGTGTTTTTTGAGCCATCGTGCGTGTTTTATGTGTAGATGTGTATATATAAGTATCGAAGATACTTGAATCACTCCATTGAGCAAATCTAACAAAAGTATTGTGTTTTGTAAAGATGTCTAAAAGTACTAGTCTAGTTAACTTACATATAGTGAAAGTCCCTCAGGATCTCCTCAAGCTCGTTGAGATCATAAAACTCAGCATCGTCAACAACTTCAGAATTCTTCGGAGCACAATCAGCAAAATCTTCACTCTCTAAGATTAAAAGTTGAGTATTCTTTCTGATTTCTTGTAGAGACTTGATGTGCTGGGTTGTCTCGACCGATAGATGCTCTTCCTGAGTGAGACCCTTTAACATCTTTAGACCATCCAACCAGACTGCTTTATTGTCTTCAGAGTCCGTGTAAAAACTGAGAAGTGTTTGATCTTGCTTGTTCGTGAGTCTAATCTCCTCATAAGACATAGTTCCTTTGATGGAAATCAATGCTTTGTTGCGGGCCTTGTCTCTCTCTCCAACACTTTTACCAATTTTGGTTGACTTGAAGTTTTCAATGCTGTTGAGTAGAATTGATTGAGATTCCATCTCTTCAAAAGTTGGTTTGCGGGCGGGGATTTCGTCATACTCTTTGTAATGAAGAGCACGTCTGTTAGGACTCAAAATAAGGAAGTAGTAATTGCCCGTATTGGGTTTTTTTGGACGATTTTGGAACAATTGAAGAGCATGTGACTCGGTGTGTACCCATGCACCTTTAAGTAATTGCATAACTCTTTGTTCACGAACAAATTCAAGAGTTTGCTCCTTCAAAGTGGTATCAAAACCATGAAATATAGAGTTCCAGTTGTTTTTGTGTTTTGATTTCATTTCAGAGAACTGATAGAAACGAATATCATCTGATGTTCTTTCCGCAAAGCTCTCGAGACTTTCATCAATGCTCAGCCCCAGCAGAAGACTACCTTCTAAAAGCTTAATATTGGTCTGTAGCAATTTGATGATTCCCTCAATATCACGAGGATTCTCAAGCTGAGAACGTGTGTTCTGCCACAATCTTAAACAATTGTCCATAGAGTGGTAAATCATCAACTCCCACGAAAGAATGTGTTTTGAAATCTCAGGAAACACTGATTTTCTATGAAATGTGTCAAGCCAGATCTCAGTACATTTATCGATGAATAAATAGAGCGGAAATGTACGGTTGTGATCACTCATCATAAGTTCCTCATGAAATCTTTTTTTGAAGGTCATATTTGGGTCTTTCAAAAAAACCTTCAAATCCATTGCAAGCAAAATCGAAAAATTCTCCACAACAAACTTCTTTGGCTCGGCAGTAAAGCCTGCCTTAACATATTCATCCGAGGTTGCAGGAGTTGCATACTCATTCAAGGATACATCCAAAAAAATGAATAAGTTAATGAGCATGATTTGATGAGATTCTAATTGCATGTCAAATAGGGTCTTACTGAGGTACTCATTCAATCGATAGTATGCGCTCTCGAGATTCTCAATGGCCTTGACCACATTTGAGTCCGAGGGTTCGATTAGGTTACCAGCAGTAGAAAAGAACTTGTCATGTTTGAGACGACCAGCAAGTGTGATGATCTTATCGTAATTGAAGGAAAGTGACTTGTTGATGAGCTCCGTAACCAAGCGGATCGAGGGAAGCAATATCTTGCTATCAGACAGATACAATCTGGCTGTCATGACATCTATAGCATCAAGGTGTTCTACCAAGCTTAAGTATAAGGGCAAATATGGTTCTATTGACGCTTTACGCATGGCTGGCGGAAAGGGTCCACCGTTGATCGTCAGAAGCATGATTTTTAAGATCGCCTTATACGTGTCAGTGGACATTTTGGCCGAAACGATTGAAAGAAGCAGTCCAAAGAGTGCTTCATCCAAAATAGGACAAAAGTCCGCCGAGTGAACATCAGCCCCACTCACACACTCCAATAGTTTGGCCAAAACGACGATGGAGTTGACTTTCTCCTGCTTGTCGCTGCCCAAAATCTTCACTCGTAGCGTCGTAGCCAAGGAGACAGCGGTCTGTGCGTCCAAAGCACCCGTTCTAGCCGAACTGGGTTTGCTTAGAAGCTCATTTAGTTTCTGATTGATTTGCCGTGAGGTTTCGTCCATCTCTAAATAAAGCGTAAAGAACCTTGAGAGAGTCTATTTGAACGGAAAGGAGCAAAATGTCCTGTTGAATATGGTGCAGTGGTGCAGCTGTGGATTAATTTTCACTTTTGGAATATGAGTGTGCATATTTCATGGGCGGGCAAGATAACCAAAACACTTACAAGGGGCAATTTGAGCCAGGTAAATAATAAGAAAGATAGTAACCACAAAGGAACTCCCGCTATTTTGACCAATTTCCGGAAAGTACTAGAATTTCACATGATCATATGTTATGGAAGTTTTTCTTTGCTTTGTCGGTGCAGACTTGAGCTTAACCGTTTGTCTAGATCATGCAAACAGACAGTACAAATACTTCGCAAAACTGAGGAATCCTAAACAAGAAAAGGATTTGAGAAATGCGCTAAAGAAAAAAAACAAAAAAAAACTCACGACAAAAAGTTCCGTTTTAGAGTTCAATGGCCAATTGAATCATTTAGCCTTGTGATCTGCTGGCAACTGATCGCCCTCTATACATAGTAAGAGTTTCTCCACATATAAAACTTAAGTACAACACCCTTATGTTCGACATTGCAAATGTATGCGCAACAAATCACCCACCCACTTAAAAAATATTTACTAACTCCAGGCATTGTCGTTTCTCGACAACCCTGCCATCAATTGGAAGGCTGTGGTGACCTCGCTTATTCTTGGAAAGTATGCTTTTGAGACATACATTGACTACAGACAATATCAAGTCTTGCATCGCAAAAAACCACCCGTGTCCATCGAAAAGGAAATTCTGCAAGAGACTTTTGTTAAGGCGCAAACATATTCCAAGGCAAAGGCTCGTTTTGGTTTCTTCTCGAACGCTCTTGAGGTTTTGAAGGATGTCGCAACCATCAAATACAACTTTTTGCCCAAGTTGTGGTCTGTTGCTGGCAGCGCTTCGATCGCCTTGTCTCACTACAAGTATATTGGTCGCTTCTTTGGCGCATCTGTCATGTCGCAAAGTATTGTTTTCTTCGCCATTACCACTACTCTTTCTGTGTTAGAATCAATCCCTACTTCATACTACCAGACTTTTGTGTTGGAAGAGAAATTTGGATTTAACAAGACAACATTGAAAGTTTGGCTCACTGATATGGTCAAGTCTCTTCTCCTCACCATCACTTTGGGATCGCCTTTCTTGTATGCCTTCTTAAAGATTATCGAGGTTTACGGCGTTTCTTTCGTTTCCTACGCCTGTGGGTTGGTGTTGTTTGCCCAATTGTTCTTCATGACCATTGCACCCTCATTCATCCTTCCTCTTTTCTACAAATTCAGTCCCCTCGAGGATGGCGAGTTAAAGACCGAGATTGAGGCGTTGGCAAAAAGAAACGAATTCCCACTCAAAGAATTGAGCGTCATGGATGGATCCACTAGAAGTGCACACTCAAATGCATTTTTCGTTGGCTTGCCCTGGAGCAAAAAGATTGTCCTCTACGACACATTGATTGAACACAACACCACCCCCGAAACTGTGGCTGTGTTAGCCCATGAGATTGGTCACTGGAAGCTCAATCATTTGGCTCAACTGATGGTGGCTACTCAGGGAACCTTGGCTTTCACATTCATCCTCTTCTCCGCTTTCCTTGGCAACAGAGCAATTTTCCACTCTTTTGGTTTCCACGGTGTTTATCCTCCCTTTATTGCCTTCACTTTGTTTTCATATGTCAGCTCTCCTTTGAACTGTCTCTTCCAATTTGGTTTGAACGTTTTGTCCAGAAAGAACGAGTACCAAGCAGATCAGTATGCTCTTGAACAGGGTCACTCTGACAGCTTGGCTTATTCTTTGATCAAACTCACTACCGAGAATTTGGGAACGATTGACAGTGACTGGTTGTATTCTGCCTACAACCACTCACATCCTATTTTGGCCGACCGATTATCAAACTTAGGTTATGTGTCAAAGGAGAAGGTTGGCGATGTGAAGATTGCTGGTGCAGAAAAGCAGGATTAAGATGGGGTATACTTTTAGGTTTATACATATATTTACATATATTCATTCCCCTCATATATCATTGAATGCAACAGATGATGAATCCAAAGACTATTGAGTGTAGCGTTTCTTCCGCTCCGCATACGCAGCACGCATCTGAACGTAACCCAAGTGTATCTTTCCTATGAAATGATCTGCCAAACGCCTATCGCTGTCTAAACGAGATAAATACGCCCCACAAACCTCACATACCTGTAATTTCTGCTGAGCAGATTGACCTACGTTCTCAGCAGTGATACGAGCTTGTTCAGCCGCAACTTCTCTTTCTTTGAGGGTCTTCTCAAGAGCTAATGTCTGTTCTAATGCCTTCGAGACGTCTGACGCTTGTGCCAAGTATCGTATCTCCAGCGCCATTAAGCCCACGCTTGTATCTAGTTCTTCTAAGTCTTTTGTGGCCGCTGCAATTTTTGCCTTTTCCTCTGGGGTGTGCTCGAGTCTTCGAAGAGCTGTTGCGATGGTAGCATCGATGTCTCCGATGTACTTCTGGAGAATCTGAAAGTATTCGAACTCAAAACTGGGAAACTTTTCACCCCTTTTTCTTGTTCTGTATTCATACTCCAACTTGTGCTTCTCCATATGTAGATTGGGACAAGATCCCAAATTAAGTTTTGTATCTGCAAAAAGGTCAAAGGGACAAATGCCAACCAAAAAAGCCTTACATACTCTAGGACTCGTGAAATCAATCTCTTTGCGTCTGGTTTGATGCGAAACAAGTGCATCACGACCCATAAGCTGTTCTAGAAGCCTTCGCTGATCATCTGCCATGATGTAATATAGGATCAATTTCTGCTGTTTGTATTCCTAGAGAGATATAGTTTTGGGTATTCGTAAATAGCGAGATCAAAAGCAATACTATGATAAATTCCGACTCTGTACTGTTCCGGGCTGCTCTGGTTTTCAATGCCAAAGTGTGTGTTATTGTACTCTAGGTGAGGGTGAAATTTGCAACCAAAGCCATGATGCAGTGACAACAGGTCAACCTACAAATATTTGAATAAGAGAACGGATTCAAAAAAGAAGAAGAGAATAATTTAGTATTTTGCTGAGCGGTAGACCTAGAAAAAAAAAAACGTAATACACTCGATCTTTAAGATACAGATATGACGCTTCGTACCAGTTGGAATCATGATCGTTAAACTCAAGAATGCACAGTATTATACGAAAAGCCAGCCTCTTGGAGTATTTAATAAATGCACTTCAGATACTATTCTTCTTGTTCTGTTCAACTATTGCACAAACCCGGAACTGCAAAAGCACTCGAATTGCAATGAGCGATGAGAACCACTGCAGTAATTAAGGATAAACCATCGGCAACGAATAAGTTCATTCAGTTGTCTCAATCTGCTTATAGAATTTTTTGGATACCCAATCAAGGACGAAAATTTATCACCCGCAGGGTTAACCTATTAGCCTCCCCACACTTCGTTCTTTGGTCCAGACCCCATTCACTTCCACAATCCCGATCATTTCTACCTCTTCGCTCATTAACATCAAAAACTTCTCTCAAACCTTAAATTTAATCCCAAGACAACACAAATCTTTCCCGGTACCCATAAATTTGCACTGCCATTATGAAGAAATATCAATTGATGGGAAGAAAAGCCACAGTTAAAGCCCGACGGAGGAACGTCAGCTATCCGAGCTTGCATCTTCTCTCGTTGCCGATAGAAATTTTACTTCGAATACTAGGGTTTTTACGCGAAGACCTACCATGCTTGCTTCTGTTGGCTCTTACGTGCGGGAAGCTTAATGGTGTTGTTCTGAAAATGTTCTTGTATGAGCTGGTTCAATTCAAATCAGTGCCCCGATTCATCAAATTTGCACACGCCCATCTTCCTCAAAGAGCTTCGCCTCTACGCTTTGTTCTGAGCGAACCGAGCTCGAAGATTAATTTCATTCGTAGCATCCACTTCGTCAATCCCCCGATGTTCAATGATCTGAATCCTGTGACAACAATTGCGGGATCATACTCGCTCTTTGCCCTGGATCTGGGAATCGACCAATATAAAGGTTTCGTTCGTAACCTCCAGCTGCTATTAACAGAGGCTTATGGCTTAAAAGAGCTCTCCATTTCTGAGATCCTGCCTCAATTCAAGTTTTCACCAGAGTTCCTCGAAACTTCACATTCAAACAGCTTGAAATTGCGCTTCAAATCGTCTACTCCCTCGCGTACACTCGAGAAGTTGAGTCTAACGGCCCAATCTGGGTGGTCTATTCCTTTCAAGGTCGATCACGTATCCTTGTTCATGCGGTATTTTAGAGAAATTGGCTCTTTGGAGTTACATAATTTTGTCATCAATGACGCAAAGCTCATGTCTGAGCTGGCGCTTCCCATCAATGGCCTCAAACTATCTGCTTGTACTTACTCAAAGCAATTATGCAAACGAAAAGGGCTAGACACATTTGGAGGGACCACTTGCTTAGAACTCGAATCAATCCAACATATCAATGATTTGTTTGTGATCGATGCGATCAAACTTAACGCAAGGTTGTCAAGATTGTCAATCGATATCTCCTCCACAATCTTTTATCATGTCGATAGCTCTGACAACTCGTGGAAATTTCAATTCTCCAAATACAATAATTTTTTCAAACTTTTATGCTCCGGTAAAGGTGGCTATTGCACAATCAAAGAATTGGTCCTCACAGAATTCGATTTGTTTCACACCATATCTCATGAACACAGCACAGACTTGAATACCATCAAAGAAGAGGACGAAGAGTTGGAGGATGAAATCGAGTACCCTGAGCTCCAGGAAGAAAAAGAAGATACATTTGAATACCTCATGGACTCTCTATCTCAAATACCAATGTTGACCATTGTAATGAAAAAGGAGCCTATGGTAATTCACACTTGTAAGAACTGTGGCTTCACTGTGACGGATTCTCACAAAGGAGTGTCTTCTCTTCGCGAACATGAATGGACAAGTTTATTGCAACCTTTGGTTACCAACAAGGACTGCAAAGTTACAATTTTGGACCACAACATGCATTTATTATATAACAAACCACTTCATTGAAAGCATTTTATTCATCAAAGGAAGGCAACGGGGCAAATACTGCGAGTAACACTACTAGAAACGCCATGAAAACCTTCAAGTCTTGGTTGACTTGCGCCTTGCGAGTTGCCTCTATTTTTGTTAATATTCATGTCATTTGTGATGGTGCTTTATGAGTACTTGCCAGTTTCGTAGCCGAGGGTTCCATAAATCTTGGCAGTGGTCTTGGCCCAAAGATTGTATATCCCTTCGATTACCCGTCCTACAAGTGTGGCTTCTTGCTGATAGTGGGCCAGCGGAGCTGGACAAAGTAATCGACCGGGGCCAATTTGATCAGTATCGCTGCCAGAATCACTGCTGGAATCGCTTTCATCGTAGTTTGTTTCTTCGTCTGACTCACCACCGAACTCTTCATCACTCATACCATACCGAATAGGTGAAGATGATGTCTTATACATACCACTAATGGTGTAAGGGGAAGCAAAGCTTTCTCGATTGAGAACCACTTTTGGCAGCTCTAAATAAAACAGGTTCCCGCCCACATCAAAAATTTCATAGGGAGACTCGAGCATTGCATCCGTGAGTTCAATAAATTTTCCTCTGTTGATTTTCACTCCTTTATGGACAAGGTCTGGGGCAACACAAGGTGGTAAGTTGTTGGTAGTGAACAAGTTGCGATAGGAGTTCATACATTTCCGCTCATTTCCTTCGGAAGCTTCGATAACTGGACGAGTTGAAATAGATGATGCAATCGCATTGAGCCTTTCTCTTGCCTGGTGAAAGTCAGAAAGGAGCTGGATGCTGCCGTTCGGCATGATGCGAACCAAACCGTAATTATTTGGCTCCTCGCTATACTCGTAGATTAAACCACCTTTGAATACTTTACTCATTTTGTCCGAGTAAATAGCATCAATCTCTTCAAACTTCCGGGGAGTGACATTGTTGCAACCATATCTAGTGTTAGCATTAATGCTGCTTATAGTCGAAAGGCTATACATACTCAGAGAGGAAAACAGGTTTGGAGTAGTCTTCAAAGGCGTCTACTAAGACATTGTAACCACTGGTGTAAAAATTTTGCTCGCCGCACCATTGATATGAATTTACTCCATAGAAATCCACAGTTTCAATTGGGTCGCGATTGGCGCACTCAAGATACCTAGATAGTGAGACACGATAGTTTAGGTCATCAGCAGCAGAGTAGCCAACGGGTATAATCCTTGGAGCGTTGTTTTTTATGTAATTCTTGAGATCTCTGACTACAGCCTTGATGTAAATAGATGCTTTAGAGGCAGATGTCGGATCATTGATAATTTCATTTCCAGCGAAATAGCCTAGAGTGTTGTTATAGCCACTAAACAGTTCAACTACCATAAATATATTTCGGAGATACTCTTTTGTATACGTTGACCATGGTTGGTAGCGATTCAAGTGGCGATTCGGTAAGGGAGAGTTAACATCTAAAACAAGGTAGATACCAGCTGCTGCTAACATTGTCATGCACGCATCATGGTTGACATTACTGTCAACGTTGTATACTCGAATTGTCTATTGTTAGAATGTGTTCCGAATGGCGTTGAGTGTATACATACATTGATGTTCAACTTCTGAAATAATGCAATATCACGAGCACATGCTTCTGGTTCGGAGAGGGGGTCTGCGCCTTGAGAAACAGAAGAAGTACCGCCGGGCTGATAATCAACTCCTCGGATGAAAAACTGTATGTTAGTGTCCATGGCGGGAATCTCTTATCTATTAGTCTTACATACCTCTTGACCTGTAACGCTATCGAGAAATCTTCGGCCCGAAACAATAATTGGATTTATAGATAAAACGGAGTGAATCAAGAGAAGCAAGAAAAGAGCATTTGCATAGGGTTTCATATCTCTTATTCAGCACAGTGGAGTAGATATTTTGCAGCCATTCGTCCCGAGTTCACACCACAAAATGATAATGATATTATTCAAAAAAAACAACCTCAATTCACCCTATAAGCTTCAAACACAGATTCTCATGCATGTTTTTTTTTTTTTTTTCGTGTCAGAAGTTTGCAAGCACAGGGTGTACTTCGAAGTTATACATATGAGTAGCAGATCGGCGAACGACGCATCGGCTGGAAATTAGTAAATAGATCCGAAAGCAGCATTTTCTTTGCATAAACTCCCACAAATGGTTCAGTTATGGGTATGGCGGCTCATAATGATAACGCCAGTGTCTGCCACCAAACAAAGTGAGGTTGGGGGATGCTCGAGTACTCGTAGTATGCGCTTGTGATTTAGCAGAAAACGGTCACAGAAATATAGTCTCACAACTTTATATCGTTTGGGCTCAGATCATAATTCGAACATGAGTTAATTCAGTTCTTGTGTGCATTCAGACTGCTAATTGGCTACCTATCTAAACCATCATCGAGGTTGGAGAATGGCACCCAAAAATGATTAAAGAGTAATCTACTTGTAAACCAGTTTATATCAACTGAATTGTTGGCCATTCGAAGATTCCATAACTGGTTGTCCGAGTACCAATTAGTGACATACATCTCGCCTCGTATGACGATTCTAATCAGAGAAACAATTGCTATATCAGTGGTCTCTTCAGCTTATAAAAAAAGAATAATATGTCATAATCAAACCATTTGCATTCAGACAATGCTAATCCCAAGTCTTACTCACCACGATACTAAAGACTGACCCACTACCGGAATCAATGATGAAAAAAAAAATTAAAGAGTGAGAGCCTACAATAACGAAGAGCTTACTTCAAGTTGATGGAATAAAACTTAGGAGTTTTTTTTCTTTGGTTCGAATTGTTCCTGGAAGCATGTAACACGTGACCAATGTTGAGTTCTCCAGCTGGGTCGTGCGAAATCCAGATGCTCGCAAGCGCAGGTAGTGAAAAAAAAAATCCGCACCTGAAAAATCTCTTCTCTCAACAACAATTAAAATGTCCGCCCAAAAGCTTTTGTCCAAGAAGAGAAAGTTAGTCGCCGATGGTGTCTTCTACGCTGAGTTGAACGAGTTCTTCACCAGAGAGCTTGCTGAGCAAGGTTACGCCGGTGTTGAGGTCAGAAAGACCTCCACCAAGTTGGAGGTAATTGTTAAGGCCTCTAACACTCAAGGTGTTTTGGGTGAGCAAGGTAGAAGAATCCACGAGTTGACCTCTTTGATTGTCAAGAGATTCAAGTTGACCTCCGAGCGTTTGGTTATCTACGCTGAGAGAGTCGAGGAGAGAGCTCTTTCTGCTGCTGTCCAAGCTGAGGCTTTGAAGGCTAAGTTGTTGTCTGGTTTGCCAATCAGAAGAGCCGCTTACGGTGTTTTGAGATTCTCCATGGCTGCTGGTGCCAAGGGTGTTGAGGTTGTTGTTTCTGGTAAGTTGAGAGCTGCCAGAGCCAAGTCCCAAAAGTACGCTGACGGTTTCATGATCCACTCTGGTCAACCAACCAAGGACTTCATTGACACTGCTATCAGACACGTTTTGATGAGACAAGGTGTCTTGGGTATTAAGGTCAAGATTATGAGAGACCCATCCAAGAACAAGGTTGGTCCTACTGCTTTGCCAGATGCTGTCAAGATCGCTGAGAACAAGGACGAGGATGAGGCCATCCCAGAGATCAAGGTCAACGTCTACAGAGAGCAAGCTAAGAAGGAGGAGGCTGTCGAGGCTGAGGCCGAGGCTGAGGAGGCTGCTGTTGAGGCTTAAGTGTTTTTTAGTCTGTACATTGAATACTAATTATGCTTATTATCAAGATTTACATCATGGGATCATTCGCATCATCTACTGGTGCAATGTGGCCCCTTTCCAGTTGTTTTGTTCGTAGCTTCATCTTTTTTGTTTTGGTTTTATAAGCGTTTGTGGCAATAAGTTTCGTTTAGTGGTTGTTGTAGTATAGTCGCATATTGCCACTCACAGAAACAAGGGTTCCAATTGGTGCGAAGAGGCTTGAACGAAAGGCTATATTTTAAGTGTTTTGAATTATTCCGTCTCATGCATAATTACCCCTTTCGTCAAGCAATTTTTTTGCGCATCAGCTTTCGGATTCGGACTATCTGACTAATCGTCTGCCAATGAGAGCAGAACGGCTGTATCCACCCCGACTACTGTAGTGTACGCCCACCTAAAAAACGGAGATAGGCAAATAAGAAATTTATGGTGGCATAACTAAATACTATATATGAGAAATGTAACAGAAGCAAGGACTCGCTCAGACTGTTTGATGACAACAGAGTTCTTAAAATATTCTCCACGTTTCGATCAGTATGACTCAATTGATCGGATATGCACTTGCATTCAACCGACCGGTGATTAAACGGAGTTCGATGCGGACCTGCAGATACTCGCCGAGCAGTCAATCGTACCACTACTCCGAAACGGCCTGAAGGATGGCTCCTGCCACAAGTTAAAAAGGTGTAGTCTCGGTTGAACGGATCTCATTCAGATTGGGTTTTATTTGTCTGTTCAAAGAAAAATATGGACTATTACCATGCTTTTCGGTGGTGTATGTCCGGCCGCTTTTGTCTTATCTTTACTCAGCTTGGCCTCATGACTCTTTACGTCACCTGCAAGACCTGCACCTCGGAGTTTGACCACGGAGTACCCCCAGATAAAATTATCGGTTGCCGGAGGTACAAGTCCAGGAAATAGTATAAATAGTGGCTTCCATTCCCCCCTCCATTTAATTTTTTCCATACAAAAAACAAAAGCAAAGTCTCTGACCACAAGATTACTACTACCAGACTAAAAGTACTGACTCATTAACTCAAGTACTACTCCATCTCAATCAAATAGCATATAGTACACTAACTAGTACTAGCACACATATCTACCAACACACACACACACGCACATAATGTCTGCTCCTTTGAAGTTCCTCGAGTTGTCTAACGACATCTCTGAGCCATTTATCATTCCAAATGTCTCTCCACTCTCTCCACAATTGCAACCAGCCAACGCCCCCTTGTCTCCTATCACTGACGCCACCATTGCTAGAGACAGAGCTATGTCTGTTGTTGAGCTCAACTAGATTGCAGGATGATTTATTTAATGATTACGATTTGTTTATAATTTTGGGAATATAAGGTATTCAGGGATACACATGTAGCTTTTGTAGAAGAAGTGACTTCTCGTAAACTAAATAATGATACGCCAAACTATTTGGCTGTACTCAATTGGCCAGGAGGTTAGACTCAACAAGGGATTTCGTTTGGTCCAATAAATGTTTTATTGAAGGCGGAGTTCGTTTAGAGTGAGATTTGAGGAAGTTTAACAGTGTACAAAGACAAGGCTATGCAAAGAATTGAAAAGATGATAACCAAAAGTACATAGTATTACAAGTTTTCTTAGAAACCATCAAATTGTGCATCTATTCTACGACACGTGCTCGGTTCTATTTCGGTCCATGGCATCGAATATCGAGTATCGATCAACAGTCAACAACAAACTCTCAATTGGACCGACGGTCCAATACAATTCACACGACGTTCGCTTTTTTGCATTCAAAATTGCCTCAGTGAGTGTGATATTGTACGATACCAACAATGCATAACCAATGAAACTGCCTGAAAAACTAGCTGTGCATAATTTACTGTGAAAGGCCATGTAACAAAACAACTAAAAGCATGCCGGCAGTAGATCCAGTGACGGACGCTGAACATTTTTTTTTCTTCACAGGACATTGCCTAATCGGGACATGGGTCCAGTCACAGTCTCCCTCATCTAGTCTCACTTGTGACTGCGGTAGTGGAGAACCGCAGGAAACATGCACATAGCAACCGAGGCTGCATTTCATGTGATCTCTCCTCTAAGTTACTTATAAAGAAAGTGAATCCAGCGGTTAGCGTTTACTTTTCCATTCTCATCCAACAACTGTTAGAAGTTCAATTCCCACTTCTCTCATTTTCTAATTCTCTTCTTTGCTCTGCCATCTTAAGAGTAATCTGTAAACTCCACGTTAACCCCACATTTCACATCCCACATCAAAAATGTCTTTGGCCGCTGACGGATTCAACGCCTCTTCATTGTTCCAAGAGTTGAGCGATGGTTTGAAAGACGAGAGCATCAAGAAGAAGGCTATCAACGGTGTCAAGGCTGTCATTGTCATCACCTTGAAAAACAAGGAGGGAAAGGACCAATCATGGGTTTTGGACTTGAAGAAGGACGGTTCCATCTCTAAGGTCGACACTCCTCCAAAGAGCGACGTGCAATTGTTGTTGAAGGATGCAGACTTCGTCAAGTTGGCTTCTGGTAAGGCCAACGGTCAGAAGTTGTTCATGAACGGAAAGTTGAAGGTCAAGGGTAACATGATGAAGGCTACTGCCATTGAGTCTGTGTTCAAGTCCATTGACCCAAGACCAAAGTTGTAAGCCTCTCGCTTCTGCTCCACAAATTTTATGTATATGATAATATTACGGCATTTCTAAAACACCGCGACTTCTTCCTCAGTAGAAATGCAATTAGCTGCCACCAGCAGTACCTGGAACATTTCCATGAAGCCAACAAGATACGTGGTCTCGACCTGACCTGAATTCTTATTAAATACAACAGAGAGAAGAACCTCTGGTCCATTACTCAATTCGAATTGGAGTAGTTCGCTGCTTTCTATTGCTCCCCTGAGATGTGTAACAGGATGATTTTCGCAAAGAGAGAGCAGATGGACTGTATTCTTGACCCAATCCCACACTTGAACAATTCCATCTTCATATCCAGTAATCAAAAAATCTCCAATAGCACAAATGCTGCTCACACTGTAATCACGCTTGTGCTTCACCTCAGTGGCACAGTTCTGGGCTATACTATACTGCTGTACCAAACCCAGTTCATAGCCGGCAAAGACAACCTGCTGCTTACAATCAAAAAGTAGCTCTGGTCTGAATTGATTCTCGAGAGGCTCACTAGAACTAGTGGCAATTGCAACACACTTCACGATATCAGAGTGATCAGTGATACGCCGAAATATCGAAACAGCATTTCCTGTGGAGCATTCCCAAACAATCACAGAGCCGTCTTCCGACGAAGTAACGAAATTACGTCCACGGCCTATGAGTGCGGCATCTGTTATTGTCTTCTTATGCTTCATGAAAGTTCGAGTTGGTTTGGTCAGAGAATTGATGTTGACAAGATCCCAAAGGTGGATGCATAGATCGTCTCCAACACTGAGCAATACTTTCTCAGAAGGAAAGAGTCCCAAATGGGTCACTGTAGAGTAGTGTGCTTCAGCAAGGGTGGTCAGAGCTTTCTTTTCAGATGTATCGTAGAAAGATATATTTCCATTTAGGGTACCCAAAATTATTTCGAGTCCTGACTCAAGCCCAACAGCCAGTGTGATCAAACCATACTCAGATACAGGGTACTTCAGAGTAGGTCGTTTCAATGTGTATGTTGAGGACTGATTCTTCTCTGTGATCGTTACACTATAGAGAGATTCCGATAGAGGTTTGAAATCAAATGTCTGCAGAGGATTCTCTGCCTTGCCATTGAATTTAAGAGACTTGTTTCCATCAAGAGAGACTTCTACAGAGAAATATTGTTGCAGTTCATCGATTGTAGCGTCACGCCGAGCCACCCAGAATGATTCGCTAGCGATATTTCCAGTTTCAACATCATTTATGACATCTTCGAAACTATTTTGGATTGTAACGACAAACATTGCCGTTCTTTGGTCAAGTTGACTGGTAAGACACCTATGCAGAAAGGGAAGTAGTGGTCAAGGAGCAAAGTACCACAAACTTTAATTGCGCACAAATGTGAGAGTGTTGGAAGCTCTAATCAGATCTCTTTTGTCGACTTTCAAGATACAAAAGTTTTCTTGTTTTGACAAGATGAATGTAGGTATTGCCATACCATCAATCAATATGTGGGGTTAATAAATCAAAAAGCAAAACTTGAACTAGAATAACAAACAAAATGACAAAAGTGTTTGAATCGTATTAATTTGTACCAAATTATGACTTTTTTTCTGTGTCTTTCACTTATCGTGTCCACATGATCTAAGCCCAACACTGAAAAGAGAGAAATTTAGTTGACTTGAATTTTTTTACATATACATATTATACTAATTGATCTGTAAGCTTTACTGAAAGATTCAATTTCTCAATTGATTAACATTTCAGCCAAGCATTCCTACATCCATTACGTTTCGCTCCCCCATCCTGGTAATCTCAAGTGATACACCAAGATCCAACTACTCACATTGCCCGTTCTGTTCAATTGTGCTCCTTTCAGCCCCGAATCATTAAGTTACCTTCAAATTCGCACACAAATCATTAGATCGCATAAAAATTAGATACACAATGTCTTTGATGGAAGATGAAACGCTCCGGATGTTCTTTGATCCCAACTTGAACCCAGTGGAATTCGTTGATGCCCTCTTTCTGTCTGTGACTAAAGCCGGAGACAAATACACGCCATCTAGTGTCAAGAAGGCAAATAGTATGACTCAAGAACTCATGACACGGTTGGACTACGGAACCTCTGAAATCGTGACAGAACTAGCTACAAAACTCGAGCAACTCCGAAAACTGACAGGATCAGTAAAATCTTCCGACATCAGTCATTCAGAAATTACTACAAGTGCGACTGTTGAAAGCAAAAGGCTCGAATACTATGCTGACGTACTTCGACACTCTGTTGAAACTTTATCAGAGAAAGTTGAACAGACACATGCACAAATGGCACCCAAGCTGGATTCTGTGCCGCTTGAAACTTTATCTCAATTGAAGGTTGTGGACGATAACTTGTCCTCAACCAGTAAACTATTGTTGAACATTCGTAGAACAATAGGAAACGTCGATAAAGGAGCAATAACCTTGGAAAAATTTCAAGAGCAATTGATGGCTTTACAAGAAACTATCAAAAGTCGATTGAGAGACGGCTCTGCAGAAGAAAGGGAGGAGATGATGAACACAATCGCTGAGATGAAGTCCTGGACTCCATTATTCCTGCCGTTCTCTCACTTCGGGCCCGTTTACACAAAATTCATCAATAGAATCGAAAGTGACATTTGAGGTCTATTATGTAACTTCAAATAGTTCATTTGCTTTCATTAATTAACATTGTATATTATATATAAGATTTGAATCACTATTGTAATGCCTGCTCTATTTGGACTCATCCTTTTCAAGACCATCATTCTTCTCCAAATCTTTCTCGGCCCGTTTCATGCGGTTTTTCTTGCTTGTCCATCCAAATCCGACGTAGAACAAGAACGCCTTGAAGGCTCTGGTTGGGAAGATTTTGACAACCCACCAGTTAGGAATTATACGAATTATGGCACCAATTGGAATAGAAAGCATACCACAGATAATGGCAGTGCCCCACATGGCAGGAGTCTGCTCTTTAACTGAGAAGGCAGCACCTCCAACAAACATAATCAAAACTTGCATAGATCCAATAAGCAATGCAATGGCGACAAAGTACCAATTGCGGAAAAGGTGCGCAAAGAAATTAAGGTTTTCGGCATTAATACGTCCTTTGATGTCCCGAACATCAGCACATTCGTCTAACTTTCTAGTGACGAACAACTTCCAGAACTGTAACCACACGAAGGCATTGAATGTCATGGCATCCAATTGAGCTTTCTGATAATTGGTGACAACTTCTCCTTTAAAGAAGATTTTCTGACCAGCAAAATGCAATACGAAGGTGATAACCAACTGATTGATGGACTGACCAAGAATCATCTTCCACATTGAGACACTAATCAAAGGAGCCGTTCTACCGGCAGGTTTTCTGTTGAGCAAGGAATCGTCGGGTTTGTCAGTAGCCAAGGCTAATGCAGCTAATGTGTCCATGATCAAATTGACCCACAACAATTGGACAGCCGTTAAAACAGAATGACCATCCAGGGAGGCAACAGCAGAGACGAAAGTCAAGACACAAGCAGTGATATTCACAGTTAATTGAAATTGAATAAACTTCTTGATGGATTCTGCCACAGTCCTTCCCCATTTGATAGCTTGTACAATATCGGTGAACTCGTCAGTCATAAGAATAATATCAGAAGCTTCTCTTGCAACTTCAGTTCCACTTATTCCCATTGAGAAACCAACATCGGCAAGTTTAAGAGCTGGTGCGTCGTTCGTACCATCACCAGTGACAGCAACAACTTCACCAGCCGTGCGAAGCGTCTCAACCAAAATTCTCTTATCTTCAGGAGAAGATCTAGCAAGCACACGCAACTGTGGGACAATCTCTGCCCTCTTCTCTGGACTGAGAGCACGGAATTGTGGTCCTTCCATGTGTGCGTACTCATTGGACGAGTCGGCAGGAGTCAAGATGTTGCAACTTCTCGAGATAGCCTTGGCGGTAGCCAAGTTATCACCAGTAACCATGCGAACAGTGACACCTGCTCTCTTACATTGATTCACAGCCTCAGCGACACCTGGTTTCAAGGGGTCTTGAATACCAACCAAGAAATCCATAACAAAGTTTGCATCTGACAGATGAGCAGAGGCACCAGAGTCAATGATTTTTTCAACATCAGCATGGTCGGGGTTCTGCTCATCAACGAGCTCTTTAGGTGGCCAACTAGATACATCCGGGAAGTCCTTGTGAGCTAGCATGATCGCACGCAAGGCGTCGTCTGCGTACTCATCTACCTTCTTCAAGACTTCAGAGCGGTCGTCCCTAGTCATTGCTTCGATTTGTTTTTGCGTATTGTGAAATTGAGAACAGTGGCGGAAGACAATCTCAGCGGCACCTTTGATGTACAAGCGATAGCCAGATCCGGTTTTGATAACCACACCAGACCATTTACGAATACTCTCGAATGGGATAACCTGAACAATGTCGTCTGAGATTTGGTTTCTCTGACTAACTAAAGAATTGTTGTCAAACATGTTGAAGCGTTCCTTAGCCAAAATTAAAAGAGCAGATTCGGTCTTGTTTCCTAAATAAGGCTCTGATTCAACACCCAATTTCTGCTGCTCCTTTTGTTTATCATCATCATTGTGGAATAAATGATAAAGAAAGGAACGTTGTTGAGGTCTTTCTCTTGCTTGCAATGCTTTTGCCTCGTCATAGTCAGGATTGTCAAAAGCGGTGGAATTGAAAAGTATATTAGAAGCAATTGCATCACGAAGTTCAGAGTCAATTTTTGGAATCATTTCCGTCGAATGCATAGCTTTGTTGGTAATTCCTGCGTTGGCAGTCTCATCGAAAGACACATCCTCGTTAACAAAGGCACGAACAATACGCATTTTGTTCTCTGTAAGAGTTCCTGTCTTGTCTGAGCAAATGGCTGTTGCACCACCCATGGTTTCACAAGAGCGCAATACACGAACTAAATTACCATTTTGGGCCATTCTTGTAGTTGCAAAAGCCAATGCGAGAGTAACGGCCAAAGGAAGGCCTTCTGGCACTGCAACCACCACAATAGTCACAGCAACAATCAAAATGTCAACGAAGTCTTTTCCTTTTTCAGCAGGTTCGAGATCATGCAATTTGCCATTTGGCGCTATGTTCACTGCAAAACGAATGAGTAAAACAACAAAGAGAACCAAAGCAGCCAAAAAACCGTATTTGGAGATTCCCTCGGCCAAGTTGTCTAATCTGGCTTGCAAAGGAGTAACCTCAGATTCTGTATCGAGAGATGACATGGTTCTACCATGGATCGAATTGGGACCAACAGCAGTGACAATAGCAGTTCCAACACCAGACAAGACTTTTGCGCCCGAGATGAGAAATGGATCAGGGAACTTCACATTGGGAGAGCCCAAGTCTTCTGGCCCATCGGCATAGTCCTCGTAGAAAAGGCCTGCTTCTCTAGCTGATCTCTTTTTAATAGTGTTGGACTCACCAGTCAAAGCAGATTCATCACATTCCACTTCGCCATGAATGAAGACACAATCTGCCGGGATGATGTCACCTGTTTCGAGAGAAACAACATCACCGACCAAAAGCTCATAGATGGAGATCATTTCTCTATTGCCATTACGGATGACGACGACCTCGCGATCCTCTTTTTTGGCATTAAGCTTCGCAAATTGGCGCTCTTTCTGGTAGTCGTTCGCGGCGCCTACAACCACAACGATGACGACGGCTGTAATAATGGCCACACCTTCAACCCAATCCACTTTCGGGAGAGGCTTTCCTTCACTATCGACAGTGACGTGAGAACTAAAAGTCTCATAGAGACCAAGAGCCAAAGAGATAACAGCGGCGGCAGTTAAAAGAATCAAAACCTTGTCCTTCATAGCTTCAGCACAGAGACGGAAAAAAGATTTGGTGGATTTCGATGGCAAGAAATTTGCGCCGTATTTCTCCTTTCTTTCGGCGAGGTCCGATTCGTTCAAACCACTTGCCGCATCCGTTTGGAGATTTTTAGCCAAATGGTCTATGCCACCAAGCTCGTGTAATTTTTGTAGAGATTTAGGGTCGTGTAGAGCGGAGAGTTCTTCTATAGAAATTGGGAAGCCACTAGGCTGAAGTGGAGAGTCAGATGTGGCTGAGATATCATCCCTCCCGGCAGTAGGAACTTGTAGAGACATTCTCGCTGGAATGGTTTGTCTAAAATGTGATTTGTGGTGTATAGGAATTTAAAATGCCCTATTTGATTTCGGTGTTGGGTCAGTCAGCTAAAGCAAGAACTATTTTTTCACAGCCAATTGCTTTGCAGGGAGGCTGAGCTCTGGTCTCGTTTGAGTGAGTGAATATTTCCTTGCAAAATGAGGTTGAATACTGCAATAGATGTCTAGAATTGCAGTTGCAGAAATATAGAATTCACAAGTGCCAAACCAAACAGTCCTTCAACAATCGAGGTGAAAGCTTCGAGTTTGTGGAAAAATGTTTCAAAGAAAATGCCTGGGCAGCTGTCACAATAAATGCCAAGATGGTTTTGAGACAGTTGAGAAGGCCGGATTTCTTCCAGTTAACAATTCAATTAATGGTACTAGAGTGAAAACACACCAGAGGAATATAATGGAGCTCTAAAGATAATTGTGATTTCAAAAAATTGTTTCCGTTGATTGGCGCGGACTCCATTTCTCTTTATAAGACTCCATGCACAGCAATCCCTTGACCCATTCAACACAGCCCCGTTGACCATGCTTTCCCGATCTGTGCAGAGACAGGCTCCGGATAGATTTCGCGAGGATTGCCATAGAATTTGCGGCGGAGCCATGAATCAAACAAGAAATAATACCAAGAGAATGAGGCAATTAACAATCTACGTCATCATGGGCTGAACGCGTTTTTTTCCCACGTCAGTGTATTCAATTGTGGTTGATTGTGGTTGACTTTGTCTGTCCAGAATTCGCAGCCACTCTTGCACACTGTTTGCAGCCATTGCACTGTGAGAGTCTTGTGCAGCATGGAATATCTTATCTTCCGGATCGGTGAAAACAGTAGAGAGTGCGTCTACGCGATAGGGAACGTGTGAAACTACAGAGAATTATTCGTAGCGGTGGAAATAAAAACTCCGTCTATTTGTAAATTCGCAATTTTTTTGTCTTGTCGCTACCCCTCCATCACCACCAACACATATCTTTGAAACATGCAGCGTGGGGGACAGCTGGGGTTGGCCTTGGCACTTTTGGAGGTGCTTGAAATGGGCGGGAGGCACTGGTGATGAAATGAGGCTATAACATGCGATGAAATTGGTGGGGGAATTTGCAACATTGGTATGTCGATCAATTACTAGATTTCGAAACTATAAGGGGCTCATTTTTTGTTTCGGTATGATGTTCCTCCGGACATGACCACACAGTGGGAGATCCAGCGGGAGATCCAGCGGAAGTAGGTGGTACCACCAGATGTGTGACTAGAAAAAAAAATTCGACCCTAAATGGATTTATACATTCGGATCATCATGTATAGCTCCTCGCTCAGTTTTCACTGTAATCAAGGCTATGCTTCTCGGAATTGGTGCTTATCTTGGGCTCGTTGGTTTTTGCGACACACACAGCCTTGCTCAAGAATGCGACACTCTCGTGAAACATAGCCCAAAGCAAGCGAGGCTGGGAGAAAATAATGCGGTATGGGAGAGAAGATGTCACCAGGTCTTTTTTTCATTAATGATATGAAAATTTGGGAAATATTACGATGATAAACCCTTTTAGTGTGAAATTGTTCTTCTGTACTTGTAGCCCCGGCCCTGCGACCTACTACTCATGTGGCTTCCTTTGACATTTGCAGCCAGTCCGAAAATGGCAAGTGGTGGTAGATTGGCGACTGCAGAGAACGAACTGGGATCAACGTTACAGACGTTTGAAATCGGGGTTCAATTGGCAGCTAATGAAAAGAGAAATCGCAGGTGGAGAATTTTTATTTCCTAATTCTTTCTTGCTTCGATTTTTTTCAGAGTGCCATGCATCTCGGGAATACATGTCCGTGCAACAGAGTCTCATCATCTCCAAAGCGCTGACTCCAGAGTGAGGCAATGGTTCAGTATGTTTCACATATTCAAATATTCAAATATCATTCTACTGACTTGCTCGATTCACGTGTGAAATCGCCCCATGCTTACTCATATTGACGAAGCAAGATAGTTTCTTTTTGAGTATGATGCGGTCACGTGACTGAGCCCGTTAACACTGTGGCTTGATACGTCATTTCACGTGGCTTGTGTCACGTGTAACACATCTTTGTAATTACTAGCTCTTCTGATGGGATATAGTGAGTTCGGGGGATAGACCAGACGAGAAAAAAAGGCCCCATGCAGCAAAATTATCCAATTGAGCATTCCCAAAATCTTGAAAACCATCCAGCCTAGTCTTCCGCATCAACACTATTCTTCGGTCGTTATTTCTGTTGCGCTTGGCCTAAGGCGAACGAAAAAAAGAAGCGTGCTGTCTGCAGTCCCCACCGAAGAGCCTCATTCATGTTTGTAAGCTCACGGCCCATCTATAAATGCCTACCGATCCGTCCTTCGCTTCCTTCCACAGCAACTTTTTTTCCTATAATACAATGACTGTTGACAAGACAAACAACTACGGTTTCGGCACCCACGCCATCCACGCCGGCGCCCCAATTGACCCCACCACTGGTGCTGTCATTGAGCCAATCTCTCTTTCTACCACATTCGCTCAAAGTGAACCATCCAAGCCTCTTGGTATTTACGAGTACTCTCGTTCTGCCAACCCAAACAGAGACAACTTTGAGTTGGCTGTTGCCACTTTGGAGAAGGCCCGTTACGCCCTTGCCTTGTCTTCTGGTTCTGCTACCACCGCTTTGATTGTCCAATCCTTGAAGATCGGATCGCACATTGTCAGTGGCGGTGATGTCTACGGTGGTACCCACAGATACTTCACCCAGGTCGGAAACACCCACGGTGTTGAGACCACCTTCGTCAAGGACTTGGCCCAAGACTTGGAGGGTGCTTTGAGACCAGAGACTGCCCTTGTGTGGTTGGAGACTCCTTCCAACCCAACCTTGTCTGTCACCGACATCAGCCGTGTTGCCGAGATCATCAAGCAATGGAACGAGAAGAACGGTTCTTCTGTCATCTTGGCCGTCGACAACACCTTCTTGTCCCCATACATCCTGAACCCATTGAGCCACGGTGCCGATGTGGTTGTTCACTCTATCACCAAGTACATCAACGGACACTCCGACGTTGTTGGTGGTGTTTTGGCCACCAACTCCGACGAGTTGCATGACAGATTCCGTTTCTTGCAGAACGCCATTGGTTCCGTTCCTGCCCCATTCGACTCTTGGTTGGCCCACAGAGGTTTGAAGACCTTGCACTTGCGTGTGAGACAGGCTTCTACCTCTGCTCAGAAGATCGCTGAGTACTTGTCCCAGCACGAGGCTGTTCTCGCTGTCAACTACCCTGGTCTCAAGTCCCACGCCAACCACGCTGTGGTTGTCAAGCAACACAGAGATGGCTTGGGTGGTGGTATGATCTCCTTCAGAATCAAGGGTGGTGCCGCCGCTGCCTCTGCTTTCACCTCTACCACTAAGTTGTTCACTTTGGCCGAGTCTTTGGGTGGTATTGAGTCTTTGATCGAGGTTCCTGCTGTGATGACCCACGGTGGTATTCCTAAGGCTGAGAGAGAGTCTAACGGTGTCTACGATGACTTGATCCGTGTCTCTGTCGGTATCGAGGAGACCGAGGACTTGTTGGAGGACATCAAGGAGGCTTTGGAGAAGGTTGCAAACTAATCGGACTACACTATATTGTGCACTAGAACACACGGGATTTCTTATAGAGAATAAATTTAGGTTAATTGAGGTTTTAGCTTCTACGTAATATGCGAATCGTTCAAATGTAGTTCAACTTGATACATTAGTTAGTCTGTCGCTATCTCCCACTGCTCCTGCACCCAAACCTCATCTCAGGCATCGCATCTGACTTAGCGCTATCTCTAAGTAAAGAGACATATAATGTCATTCTCTTCAGCATCGTCCAAAAAAAAAGCAACCGACACTGTAAACAAGCTCTTTGAGAGCATGCTTCCGGGAACGCGTGTTCTTCCAGGCTCGAATCAGATCTCGACCACAGAGAGCTTTCACAGGGAAGCCACAAAACAGAAACTTCTTCCTGAAGAAATCAGAAAGATCAACAAAACTCAGAAATCGAAGCAAAACAAGCAGGTGAATAAGAAGGTGTTAAAGGACAAGAAGTTCACCAAATTGATGAAATACAAATTGATCAAATCCCATAAAGACAAAGACGATCTCACAGAAGAAGAACAAAAGTTCTTGAGAAAACTTATAAAAAAGAACTCATCTGCCATTAGACGTGCAGGTGACGTTGATGACATGATGATTAAGGAAGAGATTGATGAGCTACGGTCTGAAATCCTTCTGCTTGAGAATGAGAAATATGACAGATCTAACGCCAAACAAAAGGAGAACCGCTTACAAGCCTTTAAAGAGAAGATCGCGTCTGGAACGGTATCCTATCCCGGCTTGACTCCTGGTTTGGCCCCTGTTGGCCTTGATGATGAGTCTGATGAGGAGTAAATAGAGCACATTCTATATTTATAGAGAATAATATTAACGATCCATTTCGTGCAAAAGTTGGCATAGATCCGTAGTCTTCTTCCGCACGCTTCTTTTTTTGTCGTCAAGACCCGGGGCCAACGCTTGTGTCAATCCAACCTGTAATCCACGAACCTTGGCCTCCTCAAATTCGGTGAAGATCTTGATGAGGCAATCTAAGCTCAAGAGTCGGATATTTTCCTTGTTTACAACCTTTTTGTTGATGACGATTTTGGTGGTTCCCAACGATACAAGCTTTTTAACAAGACTTTCCATGTCTCTTTTCACAAGCTCAGGCGACTGAGTAATGGCAGTGTCTAGAGTCTGCAACGATGCCTCAAGAATACAGCTGTTGTGAGAGTAGAGGCCGTTCAAGACCAAAGGCAAAATTGCCTCAAGATGAGGATTGATCACTTTAGCTGATACATTCTGAATGAGAATAGAGAGGGTGCTGAGGAAAATCTCGCTTTTCTCCTCCTTCTCGCTGCTCGAGTAATCAGATATGAGCTTTGGCGAGCAAATCTCAAATATCTGTTGTTTGTAAAGAATCTTGACGTTAAGATTTGTCACACCTGATATAATTTTACCCGCCTTTCCATCATTTGAAAAGACATCAACATCACCTGCAAGGACGTTGAATGATCTCAGAATCAATCTGCAGTAATCCAAGTCTGGGTTGTTCGACAAATCCAATAGTAATTTGTTTAAAAAGGCTACTCCACGTGGGCTCACTCTGACTAACAAACCTTTTGCAATCCAAATTGAGAGCTCGAAACTAGATTGATCGAATTGGCTTTTTGGTGAGAGATCAGACAAAATTTGCTCAACTTGTTCTTCGCGGTTAACAGCCAACTTGTTGATGACGACGGCCAAGACTTGAAGATACTCGAGTCTAATAATTTGGTCCTCGATGTTGGGAATCAAATTGATGAGTTGTTTTGTGATAGAATCAACCGATTCATCTGAAATGCTGCAATTGCGGTCTATGTTCGCAAGAATATGCTTTAAAAGGGATATTTTAGCTGATGGCTTGCTTATTTCGAATTCAAAATTGAATCCATCGAGTGTCTTGCCCTCGAAAAACAAATCAATCATATCATGAAGAATTTGCTCATGTTTAGTCTTGTCACAGAATCTGACGATAAGACCTAATAAACTGCCGGAGATTTCCAATAAATAAACGTTATCTGCGAATCGCTTCTGAGAAATTGTGAAAAATCTAGGGAAGAATTTGCTGTACCAAGACGTCGCTAGAAAAGGTCTCACACTTTGCGCTTGTTTAAAGGAGAAAATGAGACTCTCGATCAAATTTATGCTCAAGTCCTCGTCACAATCTTCGTAGGACAATTTGTTGAGGTATCTTATGGACAATACCTCCAAGAATTGATAATTGAGACAGATTTGGTTGATAACTGACAAAACCAATGGCTGGGATACTCTTTCGAGCAATGGCGGTAAGATGATCGTGATAACGGAATTGATATAATATTGAATCGATTCTTCGGGCCCTTCTGAGGTAATTTGTGTCAAGCTTTTAGTTATTCTCAGCAAAAGCACATCAGGTTCACCTTTTGCGCTAGAGTCTTCTATCAAAGCTTTAATGTTTTCACTGAACCAAGTCAAAACTAATGAAACTTCGTCTGCACTCAAGAATGTGTCGAGCACCACAAGCTTTGTGAGTTGCAGAACGATCTTGCACTTGAGAGACTTCTCAATATTCGACGAGGTCTGTAACAATTGTCCCATGAAGATCAAGATATGATCTTTATATATTTCTAAATTGGTGGGGACTCCCAACAACTTCTGTGCGGTCAACACGTAACCCAAGTTGTCGATTAAATCACGCTGCTTAGCTGTTGTTAAGACAATGTCAATTTCCTTGTCTTCTTCCGTGTCTTCTTGGTAATCACTACGAATGTAATGGCCCCATACCTCGAAGGAAAAAAGAGTGTCAACTACCCTGTTAAAAAAAGTAACAGAAGAGGATCCCATGGCACTTAACAAAAGTACAGCAGGTTTCAATGTTTTGCCGACCAAAGATTTGTAGTTGGCTTCCAAGCCTTGTAAGACAGTATCCATTATTGAAGGGAACATTTCGGAGTCGGTGAGCTTTTGAATCAATGAATTCAACACAACCAAAGTCAAGATCAAAGTTTTGTTGTCATCAGTCTCCTCAAGACTTTCGTAATTGGGAGGAATAATGAAATCTGCTTCAGGTTGAAACGTCAGGATATCATTATGTAAGATCTCGAATTTCAAAGCATCCCAAATGGATAACCAGTATTGCTCGAGCACTTCAGCTGGGTAGTTATTTACACACAACAAGAGGCATTGGAGCACATCATTTCGCACAGCAGGGTTAGTTGAGGTCAACTTTTCAAATAATGAAGGAAAAGCATCCCGGCTGAACTGGGGCTGCGAGGCAATGGTGATTCTGAGTTGTTTCTTCAAGTCCAATGCTGTGATCTTGTATGGATCATTTTCCGGGGTCGTGAAAGAGATCGGGAAGTAACAGAAGCATACATCGAACAAGTCAGATAGAAGCTCGTCGTGAGTTTTGTTGGAAGATCTCTCTTGGAATGGGATTTTTGTATTGATCTCAGCATTCAATTTAAACGACAGAAGCAAATTGCGAGGGTCCTTCTCGCCGCTGGCAACATGGATAAAAGCGTTGACAAAGCATTCTGCGAACTCTTCATTCGTTGCTAATGTGTCCTGATGTTTCTCTACAATGGCTTCGAGAAGTAGGAAAGCTTCATATCTTACCTTGGCCAAATGTTTCCGAGGGTCGTAATCTTTGATGACGGCTGATATGAGATCTTTCAAGTTATTGTTTACATGAGGAATGAAGTTTTTGGCTTTGACGAGGGAAGCCAATGCGTTGAGTGTGGAAGATGAAAGTTTCTCGTCCTCAAGTTTGGAAGTCAAGAATTGCAAGAGCACTCCAACATCCTGTTTCGAGATTACAGCGGAATCCACCTCTGCAAGTGTATTGGCAAAGCACTGGAGCGAAATCACCCGTGTGGAGACATCTTCACTGGTCAAAGTAGGTCCCAAGGTCTGAATGAACTGGAGAAGCGAAAGAGTCTTTCCGGACCAGAGCTGGGCTAGCTGGCTCGAATAGTCTGATGTCGAATCGCCGCTGGTCGATGCAGCTATATACTGATATACCAAAACTGCTGGGTCCGGGGCAGTGTCCATCGTATAAGTTAGTAATCTGGATCAAGTTGGAGATCGTAGATAGAAGTGAATATTGCAGGGAAGCGCGATACGAAATTCAACAATCAGGAGGAAAAGCGACAGCCGACATTTAATTTAAATAACAGATGCTCACTTAAGTTTTCTTTTTTTTTTTTATTTGGATTGGCATTGAATTGTCGCTCTTGATTTGATGTCTGCTTCAGTATTTACATGGACAACAGGTCGAGGAAACAAAACGGTCAAAAAAGATTCAAAATTTTAAACGCACCAAAAGAAGTCTTTCTTGGTCTAAATCATGCCGTGTCTTCTCCACTGTTCTACGAGAGTGATACCTCGTATTCCCGTAAGAATACATCAAACATTGTCGGAATCTAAACTTTATGAATGAAAATAGAAATGTTATTGCTTCAAAAACTGTAGATTCTACCAAGTCTCATCTCAAAGATTGTTTCAAGACTACATTCAATCCACATCAAATCTCAATCACACAGTAAGTCTCCAGTATCACCACATATCGTAGTAATCAAAAATAAAAAAACATTCAACAAATAAATTCAATTCATGGTTTTCCAATGAACAATAAAAATCAAAATTTTCATCTTGCCTCACTCCTTCAGCCATTGTTCTCCCCCTGAAGTTGCCCTACATTCAAGCCGCGCTTCCCATACAAACATACAGATCAGCTCCACACTTTGAGGCCTCAATACGAAAACATACACCTATTCACTTCTGCACACATCTCCAGGCATACACGTTATCCGACCCGCCCCTTCTCTCATCTGTGAATCTTGCTGAAAAAAGTATAGAAGCCCATCTCCGTGTTCCGCCATGATAGAGATCCCTGCTCTAGAACAGCCGATGTACGCTCAACATGAGCTACAGGAGATCCAGCTGCAATTCCATCAGACGGCCATTGAGAATAGGGCCAACCATGAGACCATCAATGGCGCGGCCGACCAGTCGCCGTCGCAAGCTGCTTATCCTGATTTCCTTGAGTCTCCCACAAAAGCGGATCGATCTGATCATTCTGATGACCAAAATACTGGCCAGGCGTGTGATTCCACGCCGACGCAGGCCTCTCTGTGGCCGGGATATAGTTCTGTAGACAATTCCGTAGAGGAGGCAAGTAGTGTCTTCAAGTTTGGAGGTACTCCCCAGGAGAAGACTGGTCAATTCACCAAAAAGACCCCTGAAATGCCCAAAGTTAGCATTTTCGACGATCCGCGCAAGCATCAACCACGCTTGGGGAGCCCGTTGGCCCAGAATTCGCCCTTTGGCGCCGACAGCATCAAGCAGGTTTTGGAAGAGAAAGACGAGGATACAGAAGGACCTGATTTTGTAGGGTTGGGAGTGACTCGTTCAGGCAACGGTGTGTCTCTCTTTGGAGAGTCGGATCTGGCTCTTCCCAACAGCGACTTCTACAATAATTCCGACGCATTTATGCTCTCAGTACGAAACAACGGGATGGGTATTTCTAATTTAAATCGCCTAGAACAACATGCCGAAGATCTACGATTGAACATGGAACAGCTACGTGTGGAAGATCAAAACGCTCCTCGCCTAGCTGAAGGACCCCTCTTGCTGACAATTCACAGCCTTCCAGAACTCGAAGGTGCCCCCATGATCGATCAAGATGCACAAATGAACGATGTTCCCTATACGGTCGATGGAATCCCGGTCGATGCGACTCCTCTTGGTGGCATTGAGCTAGATACTCCCATCCAAAATTCGAGTTCTCGAGCCTTCGCCGGTGTTCCTATACAAATTTCTAGCAGGCTAGAACCGTCTCCACAACTACCCTCTCCTTTATCATCAAAACCTCTGCGTCTCGCATTGTCGCAGGGCAAAGAATTCTCTCAAATGCGGAAACTTATTGCGACGGAGATGAAAAACCCCGCGGAATACTCATTGCATATCCTCTTCACCCAATTTGTTCGACATGCTGAACGTAAATTGAATCGATTTATAGATTGTCCTTTGGACCGTGAGCCTCCGATTTTGGATATTCTAGCCGAGGGCGTCGATCCTCAGTTCGATAATATGATCGCCTCTCTTGGCTACATTGCAAAGCGAAAGCCGAAACCTGTCATTGACAGTGTCATGTACTGGAGAAAATCGAAAAGTGAAGTCGCTTCAATGGCGTACGGTGAGGTTGAACGGATTATGGACATTGCCCGTTCGTCTTCAATTGAGATTAATAGGGACTCAAAGGCTGAGCCTGTCAATTCAAATCTGCCAATACCAACGGCACTCTCACAACAGACATCGAATCGGAGCAAAAGAAGTTTGAGTCTCATTCGGAGGAAGAGTCCCCAAAAACCATCTCATAAGCGGAATGCGTCAGCGTCTGTTGTCCCCATGATCGAAAGACTGAGTTCTTTCATTCGCCCAAACTCAGACAGATCCCTATCAAATAATGACGCTTCTCGACAGAAGCAATTCTACGAAGAAGAAGCAGTGCGGGCTAGAGCTACAGCTATACAAGCAGAAAGAAAATCTTTGGCCTCGATTTACATATTGTGTCGAGTTCTCATTGAAGTTGTTCGACAAATATCTTCTCACGCAATGGGTCTGGATCTAAGCAACAAGCTTGAAGAGATTGTCTATAATCAGTTGAAAACCACTGATCCAATAGCAACTAGTGAGTCATTTGTAAGACTGGCAAATTGGAATTTGTTTGCGGAACTTCTAGGATACATGTCCGAGAAGAGATTTCTTCAAGTCAGCGATCGTTTCATTGCCGATTTAGAAAAGGTCCCTGCTGTGGTTCCGTATGATGAAGAACCTAGACTACATTTACTCATTCATGGTATGCGTTGCTTGAAGCTTACCAACTATCCATTGGAAAAATTCGAGGAAAGTGCTGAATTCATTCAGTCCTTGACAAAATTCTTCTGCAACTCGACAAGTCACACTGTGGTCTACGCTTATGCAGATGTCCTAAGCAACTTGATTCTACCTTTGGCTCCAAAACTAACCGCGGAGGCCAACCATCCCTTGTGGGTCGAAGCTATTGGCCAAATATACAACAAATCTTTCCGTTTGTGGCAAGCCTCTTCGAACTCGCAAAGCACAAGTTCCATCTCTTATTCTGCACCAAACGCCTATGGATCTGGTGAAAATAACGATTGGGATACTCTGCTCACACTCATGACTTCAGCTATCTCTGTGAGTTCTAAAGACCTCTTCTCTCAGAATTGGTTCCGCTTAATCGAAAGTAACGCGGTGAGACTCAAGCCGAAGGTAGACACTAGCTCAAAAACAAAATTGGTTGTTTGTGCCTCCAGGCTAGTTTGGGTGTATATCAACCGTTTGCCAGATACATTGAATAACACCGTCAAGCGATTAGACAGCTTATTTGATCTTTTGTTTTTCGGACCTAATGTTTCTGGTAGAAAGCAACAATGGATTGTCCTTGATAATCAGTTAATTAATGGCTTATGTGAGATCATTCGTGTTGTTGGCTATCAACATTACAATTATGTGCTTGAAAATGTCATTTTACGAATTCTCCGGTCTTGCTTTCCCAATTCAACTCTCGAAGGTATATCTCCTGAGAAATTGATCATTGTCATCAACTCCTACATGCTTTGCCTAAAAGATCATAAAACTGGTGCAAAGCCTGAATTTCCTTCGGATGAAGTCTTGGATAAAATGCTTGATGTTTTTGGTATCGAGGAAGAGGATAATCAACAGAAGAGCACCTTTCCTAACGTTTTGTCACTGTTGTTGAAAGAAAGTTCTTTTATGAAGCAAAATAAGATCATGTCCGACTATCGCGGTCTTGAGAATTTTGCTACTCATGAAGAAATCTACAAGAACTTCACTACTTTGTTGAAGCTCTTAGATAGTCAATGCGGGGTGACCAGTTGGACCAAAAATGAGTCTGCTTCGGATAACATGACTGTATCAAAATCATTTTCCTCCATTTCAAATTTCAATTTCGGTCTTGATTTCTCTCAAAGTCTGAAGAACTCTTCAAACGATTTATTTGTCTCTCTCCTCGATGCCTCGGCATGGTCTATTGCGCCTATTCTTGCTGACAAGAATCTGAAAGCTCAATTAGATCTTTCTTTCCAATCGCTTGTGGAGATTTTGATAAGAAACTCGATTCATCAAGACCCATTTATAGCGTCAGCGTCTTTGAGATCTTTAGCAAAATTAGCTTCCCACAGAAATGCAGGAAATCTCATAAATATCTACGCTCGCATAGCTTTCAGATTGACAGAGAAACCTGGTCAGTCATATGATTCTCATTTTTTCAATTCGAATAGCTTTCTCCGATTGTTGAGAATCTATGTTGAGTTGTTAAAGTGTTGGCTTCGCCAGTTTTCCGAAGCAAACTCAACTCCTACGGAAGATTCTGAGAGAGACAGCTTAATAGGGGACGAGGCGTTGAACGATCTATATCAAATCAATTACAAGGCGCCCGATTTGACAAACCTTGATGATCCGGCAAACAAACTTAAGCCTTACGAAGAACTCGAATGGAAGACAATTGTGACCGTCATTGAATCCGTCGAAGGAAATGGGCTTTTCTTTCTTTGTTCTGGCGACAGTCGCGTGCGCCAATGTGCTGTGACTATCCTAAGAATAGTCGAGCAATTTGATCAATCCATTTACGATAGCACCGACAAGAATGGTAGAATAGCCGATGTACCGGTGGTTAGCGTTCCCAAAGGCCATTCAAGGACTTCATCAAAATATGTCGCAGATGAAGGTTCTCGGCTTATACGAGTCATTGATAACATCGACCTATTGGATTTGCTTAAACCATTGAAGAAAGAAATCAGCGCTCCCGAAAAAGCTCGATTGAGTAAAATCAAGAGTAAAAAAGGCCTTCTTTTCAAATTCGCCTCATCAGAAAACAGCATTGATTCGACGATTTGGTTTCGCATCTATCCTTCTCTCCTTGACAATCTTTTTGAAACATGCCCTATTGCTGTGGCATTATGTCGCTCCATTGTTTGTTTCAGATTGGTTCAAATGCATGAGCTTGTGGTAGCGTACTCGGAGAACTTCAAGTCATATACTACTTCACTTTTTGCACGCCAAACCAGTGTAGTGCCACCCGAACTCATCATTAATCAGTGGAAGTTGTATTTGATATTTGCATGTTGTTCATTGACTTCTACGAATGATCAGGTCATATCTATACCTCTGCAACCTAATCATGGACGGAAAAAGTCATTGCCAATGTATATTCAGTACCAAAAGATCACAAGTGCAAAATCAGTGTTTCGGATGGTTTTACCATTGTTGAAAGCTTCTCTGAGCATGGTTCGTGAAGCTGTTGTTGCTGGATTGAGCTCCGTGAACATCAATATTTGTCGCACTCTCACCGAAAATCTACTGGAATCAATGGCAGACTGGAACATGGACTTGAAAAAGAGAGATAGCGGTGAAGATTTGGTTCGCATCGAAGTCGTGCAAATTTTAAGCATTATCACTTACAGACTCAGATCAAATTCTATTTTTTATGCAGATGAAGTGACGCTTGCCAACTTGGTCAACATTATCAAGAACGTGAAAAAGTTTCTTTCTCTTCCAATGATTCAAATACTGCCCGAATTTCAACGTCTCCGCCACTATTTCAGCTGTCTTTTGGAGAATGTGTACATTGGCTTGAAGGATAAGGCTGATTTAAACCGCTGGTTACCATTCGAAGCTCGTATCGGTTGTTTCAATTTTTTGCAGGAATGGTGTGGCTTTGGTGATTCACGTACTCTTCTCGAGGAGAGGTTTAATATCATGACGAAGAAAGCCCAGCTATCAAAAGAGCCTGAGGCCATGATTGCAAGCTTGGACTATGGCAGAAAGTCTTTTCAGATCTCTGCTTTGAGCTGCATGGCAACAATCTGTTCGGGTAACCTCATACAAACGTTGACGGCACCTCAAAAGATTGCGTTAATTTCTTTTGACATTAAGTCAATGATGAGATGGGTTAATGAGATTTTAGGTTCCAAAGATTCGAAAATTCAAGAGATCGGCAAAACGGCTCTCAATAATATTTTGGCTTCTAACATTAACAACGATGAGATTTTTGAAGAGGCTTTAGCACAATGCTACTCGCCGAAGAGTTCTTTGCGTGTTCGTGAGGTCTACTTCACATTGCTTGTGGATTCATTTATCAAGAAGAGAAGAATGGATCGTATACCGTGCGACATGTTCTGCGTTTGTCTTTTCTTAATCGGAAGCGACAATTTCGAAATTCGCTTTGCGGCAGTGACTTGCATTAAGTATATTGAAACAGAGTTCTACAAGACTAACAGCACTGAGCCAGTCACGGAAACAGTCTGCTCCTCCACCATGATGATTTACAAGAAAGCGCTTGTTGACATTGCCGTGCAATTTGCATCTACACATGGCGACGAAGCGTACAATATCATCAGCTACATGAGCAAATTCTCTCTTTGCGTCGACACCTCTACCAGAAAGGACATCATGTCATGCTTGGTGACGTGGCTTCAAACAATAAAATTGAAGTATGTTCCACACGAACCGTCTGAGGGTTCTCCAAATGTCAAAGATAGCACAAGCGCCCTTCTCGTAGAACTGCTACTTGATCTGGGCTCATTGATGATTCTTAACAATTTGTTCGAACTTAGTGTGAAGTTCAGCAAGGATCTTTCCAGTGAAATCCAAGCCTTGTGGGTAGCTCTTGGCACTAATACAGAGAACTTCAGCATTATTTTCGACTTCATCATTGATCAGTGTTTGAAGCGGAAAAGTTCGGAGTTTGTGGCTCATTCACGACAGATTGTGGCCTATCTCGTATTTTCTAGACCAGATTCCTCTGAGATTATTGACAAACTAGTGTCAAATTTGCTGCCTAAGGCGATGGTCCCCACCGCGTCCTCTGGTATCGTACCTGATTTCGAGCCTAATGTTTTTCCTTACACTGCAAATATTTCTAAGGTTTTGTCTGTTGATACAAAAGAATCTCCATTTTCCTTGGGTCAGCTTTCGATGGTGTTCTTAGTGGATTTATTCCGTGCTAATCGTGGACTGGCGTTCCAAAATTTGCCTCTTTTGCTTCACATAAGTTTTTCTTTGCTAGATCACTACCTTCCTCTCATACAAGAACAAGCTATATCATTGCTCATCCACTTGACTCAATCGATTGCGCCAAACAATCCGAAATCGCTTCAGGTTATGAACACTTTGAGAAGCAAGAATCATGTGTCTCATTTGTGGGTCTACGATGATCTCAATGGAGAGAAGAATGGTGGAATCACACCCAAAAATATGGATACTACAGTGAGGACTATCTTAGAACTCTTCACACCATCTTTCCCTACGCTTCAGAAAGACTGGAGTCATGTGTCATTGAAGTGGGCGACTTCTTGTGCCGTTAGACATATTGCTTGTCGCTCATTTCAATTGTTCAGATCTCTTCTTTCCTTTTTGGATCAGCCAATGTTGAAGGACATGTTACACAGACTCTCAAATACAATCGCTGATGAGTCTGTAGATATTCAAGGATTTGCGATGCAAATTCTAATGACACTAAATGCAATTACTGCTGAACTAGACTGTGAAAAGTTGATCAACTTTCCGCAATTGTTTTGGGCCAGTGTCGCATGTCTCAGCACAATTCATGAGCACGAATTCATCGAAACTATCTCGACAATGTCCAAATTTGTTTCTAAGATTGATCTTGACTCACAAGACACAATTTCATGTCTTCTAGCTACTTTCCCACCCAAGTGGGATGGTAAGTTTGTTGGTTTGCAGGAAACTATCATAGTTGGATTACGTTCGAGTACAGCATGGGGCCCGACAATCAAATTTCTTGACAGGCTCACGAAACTCAAGGATAGTGAAGTGATTGGCTCTGGCGAAAACCGTTTGTTCATAACAGTCATTGCTAATTTACCAAGGTTTCTACATGCTTTGGATGAAAAATCAATTAGTCCAGAGGTTGAAGAAGCAGCATCTTTAGTAAGTCAGATGGCCAGCCTTTGCAATAAGCCTGGATTGTCGAAAATTTTGGACTCGCTCGCCAAAAATAAATTCAGATTGAAGAAGGACTTCTTAAAGCAAATAGTGTTTGCTGTAAGAAACTGTTTCTTCCCGGAGTATGAATTCCAAGCACTCGTACTACTCTTGAATTTTTTGTCGAACAAGATCTCATGGGTGAAAATAGAGACTCTCTCAATTTTGAAACTAATCTTCCCGATTGTGAATTGGCAGAAAGAAGAATTCATGGGAATCGGAGCAGACTTAATTGCACCTTTACTCAGACTTTTGCTCACTGAACACGCTGAACAAGCCTTGGAAGTAATCGATGAGGCTGTTGCAATTTCCGGCTCACAACTCGATAAAGACATATTGAGAATGAGCATGGGAAACCCATCGATGCGTAAAGAATATGAGCAGACAGCAACGTTATTCGGCATTCCAGACTCTAGTGGATGGGCTGTGCCCATGCCAGCCGTCACAGCCTCAAAGACCAGGCATAATGTTCATGCGGTTTTCGCGACATGCATCACTTCATCTACTGTTGTTGATGAAAAGATGATAGATCATGTGGATACGGAACAGATCCAGTTCCTCATGGATGACTATCGGGCTCCAGAACGGGACTTTGTGGACACTTCATCTATGAACGTAGAAGAACCGCCCGCGTCATTGAGTAATATGTGGGCGGCTTTGGATGATTTTGACTCATTCTTCACCAAACCTTCTGAGCAAAGAGCACTGCTTGGAGTCAATGGTAGTGGTAGAGTCAAAAGCCAACATGTTCACAGTGTATCAGTTGATACCAAAACGAGCAGTTCGAGCGATATGATGTCACCTGTTGATGGAATTGATTCTGTGCCACAAGTTTACGATAAGAAAGCTTTGGTGATTCTCAACCAGATATTGGCACGCACACAATCGAATGCATCATTCAAGAGCGGTTTGTCTGAGACCATCGGGTCTCCAGTCGCCTCTGGCCGCAATGACATTGCACCTTCGAAACGGTCCTATATTCCGTTTAGACATAGTCGCTTTGTCAAAACGAAGACTGATGCAATATCGACACCAGCTCAGCAGAGTAGCAGTATATTTGAGCTGGCAAGTCCTGCCACACCATCCAAGAGCTCTGTGCCGAATACACCCAATCTCGCCAATTTCAAGAGCAACAGTCCGCAAGACACTATCTTGTCGCCAGAATCGAGAGCTTCCGAGTCGAAGAGATTTGATCATATTCTAAGTGCAAGAAAGCGGAACCGCCGCGGCTAATTGACAATTTGACGAAAACAGCATAGCTTGTTCAGTATGGTCTGAAAAAAGATGTACATAATTTAATCTCGGTAGTTGACAAATTTGAAAGGATCATAATGATTGCTACAAGAATCTGTATTTTTTTCTACCATTTGAATATAAGTCCAGCAAAAAATTATTTTTTTGCAATTGCAAGTTCTTAATGTCTTGCTTTCGAAGTTCGGGGCCATGCTTATGTACAGTGACGCACAGCAGAATGGACTGAATAGAGGCCTGAAATTTGAGATAGAGTGAAAAAAACCACCACATCAAACATGCCTCCAAAAAAGAAGCAAGCGCCAGTGGACAAAAACAAAGCCAAGGCGAAAGCCAAGGCCGCGGAAGACAAAGGCTTCGGTATGAAAAACAAAAACAAGTCCAAGAAGGTCCAGAATGCCATCAGTCAAATGAAAATGGGTGCAGATGGAGGGTTGGCCAAAAAGAGAGAGGCCGACAAAAAGAGAGAAGCCGAGGAAAAGAAAGCCGCCGAGCTCGCCAAGAAAGAAGCCGCCGCGCTGCTTGGTATTGTCCAGCCCAAGGTTCCCTTTGGTGTCGACCCCAAATCCGTTCTATGTGAGTTTTTCAGGCAAGGTGTGTGTAACAAGGGCACCAAGTGTAAGTTCTCGCACGATCCCGAGATTGGCAGAAAGGACGCCAAGAAGGACTTGTACACGGATGCTAGAGCAGAGAAGGAAGAGGATACCATGGACAGTTGGGATGAGGAGAAGTTGAGAAAGGTCATTATGTCCAAGCACGGAAACCCCAAGACCACCACAGACAAGGTCTGTAAATTTTTCATCGATGCGGTGGAAAACGACAAATACGGTTGGTTCTGGGTCTGTCCGAACGGTGGTAACGAGTGTATGTACAAACACTCTTTGCCTCCTGGATTCGTGTTGAAGACTAAGGAGCAGAAGAGACTCGAGAGGTTGGCCAACGAGTCCGCTCCTAAGATCACTCTAGAAGAGTTTATTGAGATGGAGAGAGGCAAGTTAGACAAATCTAAGTTCACCCCTATCACTCTAGACACATTTAAGGTCTGGAAGTTGAAACAGAGGGCCAAGAGAGAGGAGGAGAGAAAGAAGGAATTACAGTCAGGAAAGATTCCATTGACTGGAAGAGAAATTATCTTGAAGAAGTATGCTGACAAGTTCTACCAAGAGGAAGACAACGATCAGGGTGATGAAATGGACCTTTCTGAGTTTAGAAAGGCTCTTCCTGAGGACAGCGGAGAGTTCAAGGATTACGGTGATGGAGAGCTGTTCAACGATTTTGCTCAGCCAAGTGCTCCAGAACCTTTGGAGAATCCTGTCGAGGCCTAGGTCTGACACAACTGCATAAATGTATCGAGATTCGCTAGTGCCTACTCGTTTTCATGAGGCTTATTGTCTCACTTCTATAAGAGAGAGCTCGCATGCTCAATTTTGTATCATAGAATCAATTTGATAAAACCGCTAATTTTGCAATGAAGCACGATTGATTGCTTGTAAAAAGCTAACATATTTACAATAACTTATTATTAAACTTTCGATCCTGAACTCAAACTCTCCAAGGACGATTTGAAAAATTCCTCATCTCCATCTTCGAAAAACTCGACTGTTGTTCCTGTGTTTTCAAGTTCGTGCAATGCTATACTGAGCTTTTCGATCCAAAGAGCTCCCAACTCGTCAACCTCCTCCAACTCGAAGTCATCTCTGACCCCAAAAAGAGTGTTGAAATTCCTGAATTCATTATTTACAGGCTCAAAATCTACCTGTGCGAATTTCGTAGGTCTTGGAGGAGGGGTGGGTGGTCGTTCATCCGTCTGTTCCTCTTCAGGTTCACACAGAGTATTTCTGGAACTCAATTGAGGATTGCTCATGGGTCGACTTATCCGTTCAGGGATTGGAGGAGGAGTTTTCACACTTTGTGATCTCAATGCAATTGGCTTCTTGGGAACAAGTGGCGGCAATTTCTGCGATCTGGAAATTGAGACTTGAGACTTATTATCCAGGTCAAGGTCGATAAGATCTGCGTCGGAAGTGGATTTTTTCACCGAAGCCTTGGATGCTTCGCGCCGTTTCCATTCAGAAGTCATCCATTGGAGTTTTGTGAGAATTGCCCGATCATCGATTAGCGAGAAAGAACCCGGGATAGCACGTATGTATATCAGCAAAATCCGGCCTGGGTGGGATTTTGCAAGATCTACATATGCCTCGAAATCATGCTCCCCGGAATCTCCAATGCAAAGAAACTTTTTTTGCGGAAAATCACGTAAGATTTTGACTAAGGTGTTTCTTTTTCGTGAAGACGAGGGCTCCCTCAATGAAGCTATGATATTGCCAGAATACTGCTTCAAATGGATCAGGCCAGGAGGCAAACATACAGACTCGAAGTATTGGTGAATTATGTTGTAGAGTTGCCAAGGCGAATTGGAGACGTAATGAAATGTCGCGCTTGACATTGCAAGCATCTCTTGGTACCATTTGACAACTGCTGGGATGTTCCAAGTACTTATTTGCCCTGTAAGAAGCCTGCTCATTAACTCTCGTTTGTCACCAATCACTCCAGTATGTTTGACGGTGTCATCAATATCACTGATGATTCCAAATCCAGCAGGTGAAACTATTGTTACTTCCTGAAATGCGTAAACCGATTCATCTACGGTTGCATTCACTTGAACTATCGAGGGTTTATAAGGAACAAATAGTTCCTTTTCGAAATGACCTCTACCATCAGTGAATAATTGTGCTTTTACCAAGCTGTCAGCCATAGCTGAGTCCTCAGAACCAACCACCAAATGGAGGCTTGCCTTTGCAATTGACGTTGCAATAAAAGAACTTAGTCTTTCTTTGATGAGATTATCGATTGAGCTCGAGCTGGAATGACTGGGTTCTCGGAATGATGAGGAAGAAAATGAATCTGTGTCTGATGTTGATTCTGCCTCCAGAAGAGACGCTGTATCTCGGCTCAATTTTTCAATTGCAGTTTGCGACAACTCCTCGCCACCGCCTTTGGTCAATTGTTTAGCTAATGATAGAACGAGTCGATTTTTCCTGGACATCAAGCCAGGACACCACATCCAGCCACGCACGCTGACCATATAGCCGTCTTGTTTTGTCGGGGAGTCATCCGCGCTAACTGGGCGTGTGAATGAGGGAAAGAGTGTAAGAACAGTCCCATTCGGGAAGGTCAAAGGCAGCCCCAACTCGTCATACTCAATTGGAGTAGATCTCGAAACGCCAGTGGAAGCCAATTGAGCCACGGATGATATCTTTGGCATGTAGTGATCTCGAGTAGCGCGAGCAAATCCCATTAAACGCAGCCGTCTTGACTGAGGATTGATCTGAGTTGAGGAGTTCTGCAAATTCAACAGGGTAGATGAGTGCGACGGCAGTGGCAGCGATTGAGTCCCCCCATTTTGCAATTCGTCTGCACTATTACTTTCTGTGCTCCACGCCTGACGATCAATTGACTGGGACATCCCACCCGAATCTAATCGCTGCAGAGGGAACCGGGACCAGAACCCAGTCCTCGGGACACGTAGCGCTCTGTAGTCCTTGAAAACCTCCCGGAGAAGTCTGAGCTTAGGGATTCTAGGCTTTTTGCGGTTCCGGCTTAGCCGTTTACGGAAAATAGAGGAAGCGGAGCGAAGTGGTGGGTTGGATTGTTTCACTTTTGCGGGAAATAAACGAGTAGCACCGCGGATCAGCGAATATAGTTGGACCAGTCCTTCTGGTATTGATACGGCTTAGATTTGGGACTGTTGAAATTTGGCTGCTGTTGCCTTATTTTGGCTGTGACTGTGGGTATCTCTAGGTAAGAGCTCGTTCAGATTAGGCGCAGTTCGCAACCAATTCCAGGCTGAGTGTGGTGCTCGTTCATGCACCAAGAGATTTAGGGGAGAGAGAAAAAAATGCGTCAGGGCTACTTGAGGAATATTTGGCGATTTCGGGGAAATTTTTGGATATTGAATTATGTCAGATTTGGTACGCATTGGATGTTTGGAGTACTTACAAAGTGATGATAACAGGGCTTCAACCAATTTGAATTTGAGATAAGTTAATTTTATTCGCTTCCTGAAATCTGAAAAATCTCGTGAGTTAAATTGCATTATCCAGGATCATCTTTGTTGCGTTATTGGGACGTGCGTTTCAGAATCAATGCAATAATGGGAGTCAATCCACGGATAAAGAAATATTTTTTGACTTCAGAGATCGGAGCTTCTGTGCTGTAAGATATTCTCGGTCCTTTTTTTTTTTAGTTTTTAGAGGACACACAATTTAAAATGTTCGTTTGTGAAATTAACATTCTTTGGTCAAGCCTACCAAAATGTACAGACTACACTGAATGTCCACGATTTCGGGTGAGCACAATTTTAAGAATTGTCAAAAGCTCGTTTGTTTCCACTTTGATACTCCCGCTTCGAAGTTTGATGTCAAAATCAATCGAACAAACATTGCATCCAGTTATATCATGCTACATATGGGTTTTGTCAATCCGTAGCACCAAATCTGTCATAATCAGGAATGCAGAAGACGTAATTCAAAAACAAGTCCCGACTACAACTTTACAAAATAAAACATTTTTTTGAATCTCTATTTAAGACCGTCTCAGGTGCGGAGTTCTTATCGCTGTTCTCCTATTACCCCCCGCAATTTAACACCTTCTACGCCTGCTTCAAAGTAAAGCAAAAAAACCCCAATGTCCCTAGAGGAAATATCCATTGGAAGCGAACTCAAAGACTCATTCAAGGAAACATCAAAATGGGTGACCAACGGAATCAATTGGCTCTCAGACTTGGATGAGTTCTACAAGGAAAGAGCCATGATCGAGAGAGAGTACTCCACAAAGCTCCTGGAACTATGCAAGCGCCATTTCGACAAAAAGGCACGCAATTCGTCCCATTTGTCTGTTGGAGACGAACCAAAAATTACCCCGGGATCGCTAGAGAGTGCATCTGTAGTTTTGTGGAATGAGGTCTTAACTCAAACAGAAGCTATTGCCAAAGAGAGACACAGTTTGGCCGCTGACCTTCAAGAAAAGGTGTGCTCCAATCTCGACAAGTTGCAAGTCAAGCTGAACAAAATCATGCGTCACATTACAGCCATCAACGACTACTTGCTGACGGAGAAGAAAAACACAGAGGAGGATGTGAACAAAGCGAAAAAGGCTTATGATAATCTATGTCAAAGTACCGAGAACGCTCGCCAAAAGACTGAAAAGTCACTGTCCGAGCGGTACCTGGCAAAATTGGAGGAGAAGAAGATCGACATGAATATTGGCAAGAATGCATACTTGATTAATATTAGTGTCGCGAACAGTCTCAAAGATAAATATTTCTTCCAAGACTTACCGGAGGTGTTGGATTATCTTCAAGATCTCAACGAAACAAGAGTTGCTATTTTGAACAAGCTCTTGAAGAACGCTTGCATCATAGAAAGAAACTCGAACGAAAAAGTGAAGGAGATATTGTCGAAGATAGACAGCACAGCAGATCAAAACAATCCAAAGCTAGACACTGCAATGTTCATCAAACACAACTATTGCCAATGGAGTGAGCCCGCTGACTTTGTGTTCATTCCCTGCAGTTTCTGGCATGATGACGAGACTCTCATTGTTAAAGAGCCCGAGTTGACTGATCTCAAAAAGCGCTTGAATAAAGCACTCACTACCTATTCAAACTACAAGCAGACAACATTGTCATGCAAGGAGAAACTAGAGGAGGCCGCCCAGAAACGGAGAGAAGACGAGGATCATGCAAATCTAAAATTTGACCTCAAATTTGATGATGTGTTGTATTTACTAGAAAAGTTCATGAAAGAAGACTCCAATCGTGTTAAAAGCGAGATTGAAATTGAGATAATCCAGAATTTCGCAGGCGACAAAGATCTCTCTTATGTGGAGCAAAAGAAGGAGAAGAAATCGCGGTTCGGTATTTTTGGGCTGTCGAAACATTCTAAAACCGAGAGCGTTACACAAAGTAATGACGTTCTGTCGATTTACACTGTGACAAGCAACAAGACCAATACCTCGGGAGGCGGCGTTCTTAACGGTATATTCAGTTTGAGAAGAAGCAAAACCAACGCAACCCAAGAAACGAAGACCAATGCCACTGCCACTTATGCATACGATGCTGCTGGAGATGATGAGTTGAGTTTGTTGGCTGGAGAAGCCTTGTTCATTACACAGCCAGATGATGGTAGCGGATGGACCGAGGTTCGCAAGTCAAATGACCAAACCGGACTAGTGCCTACAAGCTACTTGCAAATTGATATTCAAGAAGACGCTGGCAAGAGAAAGGGTCCCTCTGTTGCCCCAAAGCGTGGTGCTAAAAAGGTCCAATACGTGGAGGCCATTTATGATTACGCCGCTGAAGAAGACAACGAGTTGAGTATCACTGCTGGTGACAGGATTGTGCTAATACAAGAGGATGTTGATGGAAGTGGATGGACTGAGGGAGAGCTCAACTCCAAACAGGGTCTCTTCCCGACGTCATACATCCGCAAAATATAGATTAGATTAGATTAGATTAAAAGAACTAATCGAGTCATTTATGAGATTGCTTGCATGAAGAGAAATAGTGGGACAATTCGAATTCAACCCATCATTCTTGAATGGACTAATGAAGCTACATTGAAATATCGTAATGTTATTTATAAGATAAACACCAGGGGCATTTTCCAATAGGGTTCGCCAACAGAAGACCATGCACGCACAGGTCCCCTGCCGCTCAGACCCACTACACTAGAAACACAGGGACTGAGATGCGAGGGAGATGAGAGGATTAGGGACAGCCCCACCAAACCGCTTAGTAGACGTCACCGGGGATTTCGAAAACAACTTGCTTACCGGTCAACTTGTTGTACAATTGGGAGAAAGACTCCAACTTGTAGTCAACAGCAGAAGAGTCCTTGGAGTCCAACAAGACCTTTTGGACCTTTGGGCCACCAACAACGTATCTGACTCTCTTGCCAACAATCTCGGTTGGGAAAACCAAGTCCTCCAAGATCTTGTCGTGAACAGCAGTCAAGGTTCTGGATCTTGGTCTCTTTTGGAGCTTCTGAGACTTTCTAGCTGGCTTTGGCAAGATTCTTCTCTCGGCCAAGAAAACAACGTGTCTGTCTGGGAACTTCTTCTCCAACTCTCTGGTCAATCTGATCTGGACCTTTCTGTAGGCAGCAACAGATGGGACTGGGACGAAGATGGCCAAAGCCTTCTTACCGCCGGCCACGTCGAACTCCTTGATGGACTTGAATTGCAAAGGTCTCAATTCAGCCTTCAAGTCAGATTGAGCCTCCAAATCAAGGAAAGCTTGGGAAACCTGCAACTCCAACTCGGTTGGGTTCTCGGACAAAATCTTGTTTGCGGCAGACATAGTGGCTTGTCGATGGATGGAGAAAGGAAAATTTGTGAAGAATTTTTGTGAAAGACTGTGCGCACTGCGGATAGCGGGCGTGCAGACAAGACAGGTGCACGGATGTGGCTCCCAGTCTTTTTCCACTATATGCGCGCGCACCCATACTAAGTGTGTGAGATGAGATGCATAGTGGGTGGTGCCAGTGGCAGTGCGCACGTGATGCAAGTGACTGCTGAATATCTGGAGTATTGGCTGCAATTATCGTCAGTGTATGGATGAAGTGTTCGTATCAAGTTTCGAAACGTTAATTTTTGAGTAAATTCCACTGTTGTAAATGGTTGGTTTTTACAACTTGAGATTTTGGAAGGATTCAAGAGTGGGAATGATGCCAGTAGATCAGCATGTGTGTCACAAGTTTCAGTCCCGCATACTTCATGAATCGTAATTGTATCATAAAGTGTAGAATAAATGTTGAGTGTCAATTGAGATCTTTTTTCTCGTCTTTAGCCAAGATTTGGATCTTCCAGGGTCAATAGGCATTCTTGAGACTCAATTTAAACTAACGGTACTGAAATGAAGTATCTGGCTGCAAAAGTCAATTGGCCCAAAAAGCTACATTTCGTACGTTTTTACAATCCTCCTTGCGCGTCACACTATTCAGTCTCTAGAGAGATCAATCATACCTTCAAGAATCGGATTAGATACACGACGATGCTTACTTCGACAAAGGTCCCCAAAGCCAAGCGAATTAAGTTCAAAATATTTTGCCGTTGATTTATTTCCTCCTCCTACTTCAATGGCTAAATTCGTAAGATCATGTTTACTCCTTGAGGGCCAGGCCTCGGGCCACAAGAGGCCACTATTGAGGACATGAGCTTCATTATTAGAAAGTACACCGAATGATGCCACCGATATACTGCCAAATAATTCTTAATATCAAATTCTAGAATTCCAAAATACTTTCGAGTCGATCTAGTCGACACCTCACTCTATCTTACAATCACGTTTGTGGACTCCCTCTTCTATTAGTGCTGCACATGTCTGCACATAAAACGTCTACTTCTCCATCATTCCCCCACAGTATGTTGCACAGAGCTATCTACTCAACACTTCACAGATCTCCCATCAGATATATTCACGTGAAAATGCTGTCTTTGGAGGAGCAAGCAAAGAAGAATGCTGCTTACAAGGCGGTGGACGAAAATTTCCCAGAGAACGCCAAGGTCATTGGTGTTGGATCAGGTAGCACCGTGGTCTATGTTGCTGAAAGACTAGGTCAGTTGCCCAACAAGAGCGACTTTGTGTGCATTCCAACCGGATTCCAACTGAAACAGTTGATCATCTCCAACGGGCTTAATTTGGGCTCCATTGAACAGTTCCCCGATGTGGACATTGCCTTTGATGGCGCAGATGAATGTGACGAGAGCCTCAACTTGATCAAGGGTGGAGGTGCCTGTCTCTTCCAGGAAAAACTTGTCGCTGGTTCAGCTAAGAAGTTTGTTGTGGTTGCTGACTTCAGAAAGAAGTCCGCCGCTTTGGGTGTGCAATGGACCAAGGGTGTTCCTATTGAGATTGTGCCAAACTCATACGCCAAAGTGACTGCTGATTTGACTAGAATGGGTGCTTCGAAAGTGATCTTGAGACAAGGTGGCTCAGCTAAGGCTGGACCTGTTATCACAGACAACAACAACTTCTTGCTCGATGCCGACTTTGGCAAGATCGAGGACCCAAAGCTGTTGCATGCTCAGATCAAGGCATTGGTTGGTGTGGTGGAAACTGGACTTTTCACCAACATGGCTAAAAAGGCTTACTTCGGAGAGACTGATGGGGCAGTGTCCACCTGGAGCGCCTGAGTGGAGGACCTACATTCAAGTCAGTAACGTTATAGAAATTGAATAGAATTATTGAAAGAAGAGAAATAGAAGCTTGAAACTTAAGCAGCTCACACTAACCATCATGGTAGCTGCCAGACCCATCAGTACAATCACTTCTGGAGAGTTTACTTGGAGTGGTTGGAGATCCAGTTCAAAGTCTCTTGAAGACCAGTTCCATCCACGGCGATCGTGGGAACAACAGACCAAGTGTGACCCAGACTGAGGGAGTTCATATTAAAGCGTTCAATTAATTCCTTGGGCTTGATGGCACCATCAATGTCTTGTTTGTTGGCCAACACGATAACCATACAGCCAGCCAACTCTTTGTCCGAGATCACGCGCATTAACTCTGTCTTGGACTCGTCCAAACGGTCCCAGTCTGACGAATCTACCACGTAGATCAACGCGTTCGTTCCGGTGAAATAGTGTCTCCACAAAGGACGAATACGTTCCTGTCCACCACAGTCCCAGACCGCAAAGGACACGTTTTTGTATTTCACGGTTTCGACGTTGAAACCGACCGTAGGCACCGTTTTGGAAGTCTTCCCGAGCTTGAGTTTGTACAACACAGTGGTTTTACCAGCATTGTCGAGCCCCAACATCAAAATACGCATCTCGCGGTTCTTGAAGAGACGCGACTGGAATGTTAGTACATATTTGTGATCAAGTGATCCCATGATGATCCAACGTCAACTCAATCAATCAATCCATCATTGTCAATGACTCAAGGAACAACCACCTCCTATAATTGGATCGCCCACACGTATTCACCAAAGATGCGAGCAGAATTGCTCAAGATACATACCACATAATGACCCATAGTAAAAGAATGACTCCAGCTAGATAAAGTAGACAGCGATCACAAAAAAAGAGCCTGTTCTATGGGGAGTAGTTGGGGTATTTAGAGCTGTCTTCCGCGCCATTCTCACATTAAGTGGTCCTGCAGCCGGCGATACGAGAATGCTGTGAGCGCGGCTAAGGGGAACAGTTGGATCAGGCATACTGCCCGAAATTATGCAACGGCGGACCATGCATCTCATCGCGAAAAAGGCAAGTTGAAGCTAATTTATGGCAAAGGCTAGATCAGGCGGGGCACAGAGAGCATGCAACTGTAGATCTTCTTATTTTCTTTCCTTTTTTTTGTATTGACAGATTTGCTCTGGTAATTTCATTCGCTGGCTTAGGGCCTGTCACTTATAATCCTCAGCACAGATATTACTAGAGAAGATGTGCTGCTTCGGGCAAGCGCTATGTTCAGGAGAATTCTATATTGTACATATATACTGTGCACAGGGCACAGAACTGGCCGTTTTTGCAATTGATCTCTAGGAAAGATCGGCTAATGGAATTGAGCACGGAGTTTGAACGCATGTGTGTACGCGTCGATGTTGTTGGCCCTGTCAACTCTGGCTAGAACTGTGGAGTCTCGAAAGTTTTGGACAGGAATTTATTGATGGACGTGACTACGAGTCACTTAGTTCTTACTCTTCTTGGTTCTCTTCATGGCATCGACACGGTCGACAACACGCTCCAATGATAGCTTCACATCACCTTTGGCAAAATGACTCAAGTCGTAGTATTTAGGTGCAAGCTCTACCAACCACTCAGGTCTCACGTTGGTAACGGTACGGATGTAGTTTTTGGATGTAAGCACAAACTCATTGTAGATCACCCATTCATTTTCCTTCGACAAAACCGTCAGCGGGTGAATTAAAACGTCCTGGTTGTCTTTGACAGTCAAGAAACCCTTATTGCCACTCTTTTTCTTTGCAACTTGCATGAAGAAACCAGCAGCCAATGCTTTACGAACGTTATCCCAGTAGTTTGGATTCTCGAAGTCTGTGCTGTTCAAGTCAATATCGTGGCGTTCCATGATACGGCGCAATTGCGATCTGACACTGCTGGCTGTGGTAAGAGAACGGTAAGACAAGAAATTGTCTCTACACCATTGATGCAAGCCAACATTGTGGGCATCGTCGGAATTAAATGCTTCGTAGACATTGAGCAAGGTCAAATGGTCTCCATCTGGGTGTGCAAAACTCATCTTGATCTCGTCAGCTCTCTTTCTTGCAGAAGCAGGGCGAACGAACACGTTAGGAACAGACAAAAGAGCGACTATCGTGAGAATCTCTTCCGAACACTCGAAAGCAGGCGAACCAATCAACATGACAGCCAACATTGGATCTAATGGGAAAAGAGAAGCAAGACGTCCCAAGGGCGTCAAGTCACCCTCGTCACTGAGACACTGTAGGTAGTTGAGTTCCTCTAAGGCTCTCATCATTGTCTCTGGAGCTGGTGGGTCCATAAAATCGAAATGAACCAAGTCATCAATTCCAAGTTTCTTCAACTCCAACACAGTTGAAGCCAAGTTACTTCTCAAAATTTCGGGGTACAGCTGCTCGATCAACTCTTTCTTAAATGCCTCCTCAGTGTACAACCGGAAGCACTTACCTGGACGAGTACGACCAGCTCTACCAGCTCTTTGTTGCGCGGAAGCTTTTGAGATTGGAGAGACGAGCAAAGACTCGACTCTGATTCTAGGATTGTAGACTTTTTGTTTGGAGAATCCTGGATCGACGACGAAGACAACACCATCAATGGTCAAGGATGTTTCAGCAATATTGGTAGAGACAATGACCTTACGTCCAGGTCTTCCGCCCTGCTTGTGATTTTGTGGAGCAGGCTCAAAAATCTTCTGTTGTTGGTGGGGTGGCAAGGAACCATACAATGGATACACCTTAATAGGACCACAGTTTTGTTCTCTGATGAGCTCATCTCCCTCGAGCTGAATTTTTCTGCATGCATCCTCGATCTCCTCCTCACCAGTGAGAAACAACAAGACATCACCTTCATCCTCAGTTGCGTGGATTTGCAACACAGTTCTGATGGCAGCATCTAAGTAGTCCTTTTGATGCTCTGGGGTGTAGTAAATCTCGACTGGATGGGTTCTACCAGGAACAGCGAGAAGGGGAGCGTCGTTGAAATAGTTCTGGAACTTCTCAGCATCCAAAGTAGCGGACATGATAATGATCTTCAAATCTGGTCTTCTGAGAGTAACTTGTTTAAGCAAACCCATTAAAATATCCGTTGCCAAAGTTCTTTCGTGCGCTTCATCCAAGATGATACATGAGTATCTTGACAAATTATGGTCCTCCATAGCCTCACGCAATAACATACCGTCAGTCATATACTTGAGAATGGTTTTAGAAGATGTTTTGTTTTCAAAACGCACGGAGTAACCGACTTCACCGCCCAATTCGACATCCATCTCCTCTGCAACTCTCTTTGCCACAGACATGGCTGCCACTCTTCTAGGTTGGGTACAGGCGACAAGAGAGCCGTGAAGGTGTGGCATGTCATCGTAGAGGACAAATTGAGGGATTTGGGTGGTCTTACCGGAACCGGTCTCACCAACGAACACCATGATTTGTGTAGAGTGGAAGATTCTTAAGAACTCATCTCTCTGGGCATGAACAGGCAAATCCCTTCTCACAGTAAGAATATCAAAATACTTTTGCGAGAAAGATTTACCTGTAAAGGGATTCTTATTGCCGCTTTCCAACTTTTGAGCGATTTCAGCAGTGGTGTTGTATCTTTCCACGCCAGTAAATTCTCCGCCATCATGGATCTCCATTTCCTGGGGAGTGTCCTCGCGAGGATGTTGTCTCATTTTTTCCTCTGCGGCCTCGGCAACTAGCTCAGCCTTTGAGTCCATGAGCTTTTGCTTCTTGTGTTTCTTCTTGTCTTCCAGAGCCATTTTGGTTGTAGAGATAAGTTACTCGATGCTCATCGCGAAGGCTAATCTAAACATGGGGAAACGAAATTGGCAAACACGGATTCCACAACAAATAGAGAAATTGGAATTGATGTTCGATATTGTTCCATTCTCTTTATTTATTTATTTTTTTTTTTTTTTTTGATGACGAGTAGCATGCCTTACTTTAGAAGCTGAGTCTGCAAATGGAACTCACTTCAATTGGCTTAATCAGGGACTGAACTTATTGCATAGGCTCAGTTTGATCAATATAACAACTCAGCAGACTAAGAGGTGAAAAATTGGACCAATCGCTAATGATGTAATTGGAAACTAAGTTTTGCAATCCATTTTTTAACTATTCTCCGTTACACACTTTTCAATCCAAAACATAAGAATCCAGGAAAATTGAATAAAATGGAAATAATGAGAAATGCAAGGAGCCTTCCTCTTGACAACAAGACACAATACCTGTACGAGACCGGCTCGAATAATATTTTGCAAATAGGCATCAATAGTGACTCGCGTGGTTGGTCTCATTCAATCACCATTGACACATTGCATGTAGATCACTTCACAATTCGAAAAAGACCCTTCGGCAAAATAAATCATCTACATTTCAAAATCACTTCTTTTTTCTCCTCTGGATCATCTTTCAGATTTCCGTCTGCTCTCGTAAACTTCCTCTATTGAGCCATGACGGGTCTACCTTAATTTTACTATCCTGCACCCGCCCCGCGTTTATGTCGATAGCGGTCCTCACAAAGAAACTCCATCTCCACCACTCCTCCACCGCTGTATCCCCCCACATGCTTACGAGGCAAACCCTATACGAGTTGGTGGTTCTATCCACATCATCATGTAAGGTTTTGCGCTCGTCGCTCACCGTAGCAAGTTCCGATGCACACAAATGGTGGGATCTGTCTTTTGCCAAATCTCAGATGCACATTGTCGATCCAGCCGCAACCATGTGGAGCGAAGCGCGCGCAAAGTCGACTGCCGCAGCTTCTGCTTCCAACAGTAGTAGAGGTTCAGGACATGCTCCAAAACCAAAAAAGAATGCGTCTCAAAAGAGAGCCTACTCCACTAAAGCCGACAAGACCTCCAATAAACCCATCAAAACTATAGGATTGAAGGAGAAGGAGCAATTTGAAATGCATCAAAGCGAGGTCCCGCTGACACGATTGGCTCGGATCTTTCATTACGGCACCCTTGCTGCTGGCATGAGTCTTAGTGCTGCCTCGGATGGCTTGAAACAGTATGCGCAAGGAAACCACAAAACGGTGTCTTTGAAGTCGTTGTTTTTGAGCCCGTCAAATATCGAGCGTATGGCCAAGAAGTTCTCCAAGATGAGAGGAGCAGCACTTAAAATCGGACAAATGCTCTCGTTCCAAGATCTGTCCATTTTGCCTGCCGAGATCCAACAAATTTTGATGCGTGTTCAAAATCTGGCACATTACATGCCTCCAGCCCAACTAAACCGCGTGATGTCCCGCGAGTTGGGTGCTAACTGGAGAAAAAAACATTTCGCATCGTTCGAAGATGTGCCCTTCGCCGCCGCCTCAATTGGCCAAGTGCACAACGCAGTCACCGAGGACTTGCTTCCGGTAGTTGTGAAGGTTCAATACCCTGGTGTTGCCGACTCCATTGACTCTGACCTCAGTAACATATTAATGCTTCTCACTGCCCTGTCCATGCTACCTGCTGGTTTGTTCTTAGACAAAACTGTTGCCAATGCTCGTCTTGAATTGAAGTGGGAGTGCGACTACATCAGAGAGGCTCAGAGTTTGGTTCGTTTCCGTGAATTATTGAAAGACGATCCCGTATTTGAGGTTCCTAAGGTGCTCCAACAAATGTCTGGCGAGCATGTCCTCACTATGGAAAGAATGAGAGGCACGGAAATTGCTAAGGGTGACTGGGATCAAGAAACCAAAAACTACATTGCCACTAATATCATGAGACTTTGTCTCACTGAATTGAAGCAGTTCAAATTCATGCAGACCGATCCAAACTGGGCCAATTTCTTGTACAACGAGAAGACCCACAAAATTGAGCTTTTGGACTTTGGTGCCTCTCGAGAATTCAGAGATGAGTTTGTAAACGATTATTGTGAGATTCTCAGAGGTGCTGTCAATGGTGACACTGCAAAAGTTGAAGAATATTCCCTTAAACTAGGATATTTGACTGGCAATGAGTCGTCCGCCATGGTAGAGGCTCATGTTAACTCAATCATGGTCTTGGGTGAAGCATTCGCTCCTCGCAAGAACAATGAACCATTTGATTTCAAGAATCAAACAATCACTGACAGGGTCAGGGACAACATTGGTTTGATGCTCAATGAAAGATTGACACCACCACCCGAGGAGACGTACTCCTTGCACAGAAAATTAAGCGGCGTCTATCTTTTGTGTGCCAAACTTCAAGCAACCGTTCCATGTGCTGACTTGTTTGAGAAAATCGTAGGACGCTAACCACCAAGATCCTATCCTAATTTAATGAGGGCAGCATCCAAGCAGTGCTTGGACAGCTGCCACCCTGTCTAATATTTTAATGATGTGTATATTGTGTATATCGCCTCAGGTTATCCGCACCAAACTTGTTCATACTAGAAAACCATGGCGAATGAAAAAATGCAAATGCTTTAGAAGTCCTCATGTATCCTTTACAACTGTCAATCTTTGCAAAACCTCTCTAGTTCAATTTACCCAAGATGCATACGCAGGCATTTCTGGCATAAAAACCTGTTACCCTAGTGACGTCTGGTGCGCCGCAGGGCTTTTGTTAAGGTTTGCGCTCACTAGTGCTGCACATGACGCTGTTCTCCTGTGTCTACCCACATTTCTTCTAGTTTTCTTGCATCATGGCTCTAAACAACCCACGATAGAAACACTCTCTATGCCCAACCAATCTCTACTCTCGTTTGATTCTGAGGACGAGAATGCTCTCCAGAGATATGTATCAGAAATCGAAGAAGAGGATGTGCGCCTTATTCTCAATAACCGCGAAAATGGCGTGAACCGATTGCTCAAGGTCCCAACGTCAGTGATTTTGCCTAAAACAGGTAAGAAAGTGAAGCGGTCCAATCTGTTCTTTACGTCAGATGTTGACAGCGCTAGTGACGGCTCGAATTCGAGTGAAGAGGATGGCAGTGACCACCTTGAGGGTAGAACTGCGGAGGCCACAAATGGCTCATTGGTGGAATTTCTACTCCAGACGAAAACCAAGGTACTTGACATTACACAAAGTGAGGTATTCCAGAATGTCATGAAGTGTTCCGTGGCTTATCTTGTAGCTTCGCTCGCCGTCTACTGTGCTCCACTAAGTCGTTTGTTTGGTCATGTAGATACAAAGCACATTGCCGCCAGTGCTTCTATTTATTTTCATCCTGGCAAGACCAAGGGTGCTATGCATCAACTGTTTCTATTTGCACTACTATCACTTCTGTTCAGTTTCTCCCTTTCCTTAATCTCCAGAACTATATCTAGTTTTCTCTACAACAGAGGAACCATCGGATGGTCTTACTTTGTAGACTTGATGTTTTCATCAATCGGATTGGGTATTGTGGCCTATTGGAAGCAAAAGGTCGACATGGATTCATTCAGCACAGCCTGCCATCTTGCTTACATCAGTATCATTGCAGGCATCGTCAAAGAAGGCTCTTTGAATGCAGACCGATCCCCGTTGCCCCGCTTGTTTGCTCTTGGTAAAATCGTGCTTTTTGGCTCCTTTGTAGCCGTGACAGCGTGTTATACGCTATGGCCGCGCAGCGCAACTCACCTTCTTCGAAGCTCTCTCAATCACTCCTTCAATGACATGTCCTCTCTCTTGTCAATTCTATCACATCGATTTCTAAATGGAGAAAAAGTCACGGAGAAAGATTTGAGGATCTTTGTAATGTTGCGCGAGCGTACAACCCATTTGCAGGTATACCTTAAAGAGGCTCAGTTCGAGCTTCGTTTCATGGGGAAAGAAGCCGAATACGATTTGTATTGCGAAATCGTAGAAGCTACATGTTCTTTGGAAGAGCATCTACAAGGTTTGAAGTCCTCTTGCGAAATGCAATGGCAGCTTCTATTGGCAAATGAGTTCCTTCTTCAAGAAGGATTAGGAGAAATGGAACAGACGACTCAAAATCTAAACCGGAGATTCTCTCGAGGTGTAGCAGAGCAGTTTTCGACTCCAATGTCCGCAGACTTTGAGGCCACCGAGTACGACTTTGATGCTGTCTACTCGACTCAGCTTTTCGATCTTTTCGCTTATTACTTGGCGCCATCAGTAAAGTCGTTTGTCTTCACTGTAAAAGAAATTCTCAGAGTACTCCCATTCGAGGAGACCGGCGCTGATGGGAAGGGAAAACGGTCTTTTGTTAAATCCACAGAATACCAAGCTTCCTTGAATAAGGCTATCAAGGTTTATGAAGAAAAGCAAGTGCGCACTTTCAATAGCTTATACTCCCAGAAAATTTTTCAAGCAGAGACTTTTTCATTTAGATCAGACCAAGAAGAAGTTGCAGCTTGTTGCGGAAACTTTTCTGCCTTACTCTCTTCCTATGGCCAGGAGCTCATTCATTTTCTCCAACTTACTTCCACATTTGAACAGACAGTTGAGTCTAACCGCAGATCATGGTCGTTTCTCACAAACTGGGATTTCTCTAAGCTCAAGTTTGGCAAAAGTGAGAGTGACTCGACTCTTGTTGATGCATTGCAAGAAATTACTGCTAAATCCAAGCATCGGAATCTGATACACCACCACGACTTCATCTCGGAAACAACAGAGCTCATCCCGAAAAAAACAAGAATTGATAATGTTTCCATGTACATATGGAGAAGACTCAAGTTTTTCCGAAATTCCAATGTCCAGTTTGGAATCAGAACTGCCATTGGGGCGTTTTGCATTTCCATATTTGCCTTTATTCCAGCAACCAGGCAAAAATTTGTATCATTCAGATCTGAATGGGCTCTTATTATTTACTGCATTATGATGAGCAAGTCGCTAGGAGGAACCACAATGCCTGCCAAGTGGCGTTTCATGGGCACCTTCCAGGGAGCCTTTTTAGCCTTCCTAATCTGGCACATTTCAAATGCAAATCCAATCGCCTTGGCGCTCACGGGATTTTTACTATCGATCCCGTGCTTTTACATCTTGCTTAGTTGGAAGGATAATCACGCATATGGCCGATTTATTCTTTTAACTTACAATTTAACGGCATTGTATACATACATGGAACTAGACACTCTAGGAGATAATGACAAACGGCCAATTGTATGGGAAATTGCTTTTCACAGATTCGTGGCAGTTTCTTTCGGCATCTTATGGGCCCTTTTTATTACTGCAATCCTTCTCCCAAACAGCGCTCGTGCTCAATTGAAGCTGGGATTAACAATTTTGTGGCTAAGAATGGGAGTCATTTGGAGCAGTAATCCCATGGACTCTCACATAATTGAAAAGGTACACGGAAATGGTGATAATAGGGAAATTGCGCTTGTAGGTTTACGCGATTTGGCAGGGACAAGAGAGTTGTTGATGGAGTGTCGTTCACTTCTCAAACTTGCGCCAAATGAAATTCGTTTGAAGGGCAGATTTCCAAGAAGAATATTCAAACAGCTCTTGAAAAGTACTTCGGTGATATTGGATGCATTTCTGAATCTTCAGATCATTGTCGAGATGGACAAAAAACCTCTGTCAAACGAGTTGTACGTCCTTCTGTACATCGAAGAAGAGAGAAATGAACTCGAGCATAGAATTTTTTTGATTTTCTACATGATTGCAAGTGCGATGGCACTTGGATTTCCTCTTCCGTCCAAACCTGCTTCAACCGAGCATGCCAAAAATCGGTTATTGCTTAAACTCAGTGAATTTAGGTCAGAATCTCGCCAACGACAAATTCAGCTTCAAAATAGGGATTATTGTCGGCTTTATTCTTACATATTGGTGACTTCTATAATCACCAATGAACTTGACATAATTCTCGAGTGCAACTCGATCCTCTTGGGTAACATCACAGAAGACGCTTTCAAGTTGGTGTGATGCGTTTATGACTAACTTTGCAATCTCGCATGAAACTTCATTCCGTCCATACTTTTCTCTTTAATTGACAATAAATGATTTACGACGACCTTGCGAGGGCTGACCCGACGGCTACTTTGTTAGAGCAGAGTCTATAATGTCTACACCGTCAATTTACAGAGCGGGAGGTATAGTCCCATAGCTATACCAGGTAAAAACCATTACTTAGTTTCCAATGTTATCATCGTAAAATTAATAAGTTTAAAAGAAAGTTTTTACTTTATTAAGATTTGAAATCTTAGAAATCCATTGTGTAATTGGGATTTGCAGTGATGAGACAACCTACTCTTGACGTCAACAGAATCAAGTCAGGAACCCTCACCAGAAATCCTCCAGTCTCTGATTCAAATAATTTTTGAAACATATTCCCCTTTTAAAACATTATCGCTATCCAAAATAAAAATTCGAGGTGCTAGATCATCGATTGCCAAAAGTGAAATGCCCGGGTTGCTCACGTGACCACTCTGGAGCGAATGGTATGGAGTAAATATAAGATCAGTGGTTGCCAAGGGCATCACAAACCGTATTGAGTCAGTGCAAATACTCCCACTCATTCTAATATTCCATTCTTTCCTCTCAAATTGTATATACTCGAGATCATACTCTTCTCTACATTAAACTTAATCTTAGCATCGCACTTTAGCACACAATCTATTCATATAATCGGACATGGGAGAAGAACAAAAATCAGACCATGACTACCACACGTTATTCGACAAATTGGATGTTCAGCATAGCGGAGAAATCACCCTAAAGGATTTCAAGAAGGCTATCAAGACCTTAAATCATCCAGTGGCTTCAAACCCGGAGCTAGTCGAAAAGGTGTTTCAGTCATTTGACTATAACAAGGACAAAGTTATCGACATGAAAGATTTCGAGAGATATCTTTCCAAAGCCGATGACCAGATATCTCGTGGATTTGAAAAAATAAATCTCAAACACGATGGTAAATTGACGAAAGCCGACTTCACTCATTACCTTACAAAAACACTTAATATGAGCCCACACGAACAAACAATTGATCAATTATTCCAAACCATTGATCTGCATCACCATGGCTACATCACTTATGACGAGTTTCGGGAGTTCCTCGTACTCATCCCTCGCTTGGATGGCTCGCGCATCAAAACAGCGCTCAACTACACAGCAGAAGAATTGGATCTATCTTCTGACGGAGATGTCACTCTAATAAATCAATTCCTCAGTGGTATGGGTTTTTTTCTTGCGGGCGGTCTTTCTGGCGTTGTTTCGCGTACTTGTACTGCCCCATTTGACCGTATCAAGGTGTTTTTGATCGCCAGAACAGATTTGTCATCAACTGTAATGCATTCTAAGCAACAAATAGAGAGAGAAGTGGCTTCAGGCGCGTCGCGCCACGTACTAGAAGAGGCCCGTAAAAGATTGGCTCAAGCAAAGCTCGAAAGGTCCTTACATGAACCAGAGCCTCCACATAAAAGAACAATTCGTTCACCAATTATACAAGCTGCAAGAACTTTATGGAAACAAGGAGGTATCAGAACTTTTTACGTTGGAAACGGGTTAAACGTCATGAAAGTGTTCCCAGAGTCAGCCATGAAATTCGGGACTTTTGAATTAACAAAACGAGTTCTTGCCCGCGTGGAGGGTGTAGACGATACTTCAAAACTCTCTCGTGCCTCAACTTACCTCGCGGGTGGCTTGGGTGGTGTTGTTTCACAGTTCGCTGTATACCCCATTGATACATTGAAGTTTCGTTTGCAATGTTCAAATCTTGACTCACTGGTAAAGGGAAATGAACTTTTAATTAAAACGGCGAAAACCATGTTCCAGGAAGGTGGCCTCAAAATATTCTATCGCGGTATTTTTGTTGGAACTAGTGGCATATTCCCATATGCTGCTCTTGACTTGGGAACTTTTTCCACTATCAAAACTGTCCTTGTGAAAAGGCAGGCTAAAATTGAGAAGATTCCAGAAGACGAAGTCAAACTTCCGAGCTATATGGTGTTGACGCTTGGAGCACTTTCAGGAACATTTGGAGCCACTGTAGTGTATCCAATCAATTTATTGAGAACAAGACTCCAAGCACAAGGCACCTACGCCCATCCATACAGATATGAAGGGTTCAAAGACGTTTTACAACAGACTATCCAAAGAGAGGGATTACCAGGGTTGTTTAAGGGATTAGTGCCAAATTTGGCCAAGGTAGCCCCCGCTGTGTCAATCAGCTACTTCATGTATGAAAACCTCAAAAGTATTTTTGGCCTCAACAATAAATTGAGCTAAGTTTACAATCCCCGAGCTCAGGTCGGTTCATCTGTGTATAATCACAATTAATGCATTTACGTTAAATATTCAAAGTATGTACTCATTGTGAAGGTCAAAACACAAGAATCCGGATGAAACTTCACCCACGCTTACAAACTTTGTTCTTCTGGTGTCTTCTTCAGACATCAACTTCACCCATTGGCCTTCGTCTCCAGATAAGTCAACAGCGTTGTCGGTGTTGAGAAGGAGCTTGAAAAATAAATCCAGGTCTGAACGTTCATACGTACGTTTAAGTTCCTCTGTATGAAAGAATATCAAACTTCTCAACGATGAATAAATCTCGTTCCAATCAAATCCAGGTATATTAATCCTTGCCAGATGCACCTCAGTCGGCTTCGACAAAAAATCTAGTGTGGTAATCTGATCAGCCAACCCAACGAATTGACTCAATCCCATGATGTATCGCCTCACAACATGCAACGATGACTCTCTGTAGATGATCACGACCACATCATGTAGCTTACCGCCACCTTCCTTCTTCACTAGAACCGAGACCATTTCGTTTGCAAAGCGCTCAATATAATCGGCCAAGGGTGGAACTCTTGACTGATGAACAATCGAGTCTAGAAATTTACGCTCCTCAAATGCATTCTTGGGGTAGATTTCGTTATAATAAATGATTTGCGAAATCCACACTGCAAGGAAGTCTCTTAGTTGGAGAAGCACATTTTCGAGGGTCAATGGCGGAGCTTGCATATTTTAGCTAAGCTTCATTAGCATCTACCATATATCTTATCCGTGTTGTGAACTTCGAATTGCCTCTGGAGTATCTTCATTGACCCATTGATGGTATTAAGATTGACTTGAGAAACGCGGAGCCAGATACGATTGGAATCAATGAGGCTCTCGTAGAAATTTTGTCAATGAAATGTGTCTCAAAGTACAAATTAAAAGATGATCGTTATTTTTTCACAGCCTCATTTTTTGATGGAGGTTGAGTAAAGATTGATAAACAGATCATTGAGATGTGTGGAGTTTCGTTGCGGCAATTCCTGCAAGCCATAGGATCGAGCAATCTCGTGACAAATACAAATTTAACTCAAATTAAGTATGATTATGCAACAATGTACTTATCGTGATGGTTTTCAGGGGAATTTCAGAGGGAGAATTGAAAGGAAAAGAGGAAGAAGAGTGCTCGCAAACTTGGGAGTCATTGCAGAGGAAAAAGAACTAAAAAAAAAATAAATTAATCAAATGAAATGTTCTCAATTTTATATGCTGGGAAGAATCTGATAAGTGGACTGATGTATGAATTTGTATCTGACTTTCCATCTCCAACACGTACTTATGCACTGATGAGATAACCCCAGATTTGGGAGTCGATGGACTACTGATAGACTGGGAGCATTACTTGAATTAATCAAACGCGTCTTTTTACTCGTGATACAACAAAATTAATCGTTAGTCAACATAAATTCAAATTTGAAAGTCCAGAACTCGCCTATGATCACTCCAATCGATGCTAAAGATGTTTCTAGAATCACCTCAGGTCAAGTGATCATCGAACTTGTCTCAGCCGTCAAGGAACTAATAGATAACTCAATTGATGCTGGCGCCGATAAAATAGAAGTCACATTTGGCGAGTACGGAACCAAATTTTTGGAGATCACCGATAATGGTTGTGGCATTGATGTATCCGATTATGAGGCATTGTGCCTCAAGTATCACACCTCGAAGTTGTCTTCATTCGAAGAATTGAGCCTGGTTTCTAGTCTAGGTTTTCGTGGTGAAGCAATGAGCTCGTTGTGCTCTGTTGCAACTATCTCTGTGGTGACCTCGTCTAAATCCACATTTCCCAGAGCTACGCAGCTCACATACGATAATATGGGCAAATTGAAGAACAAAAAAAGCAGCGTGACAGGTAAAAAGGGTACTTCTGTTACAATGACCGACCTATTTAAAGACTTGCCTGTTCGGCTCAAGAACTTCAATAAGCATAGTAAAAGAGAGTACACAAAGTCGCTTTCCCTCATAATTGCATACCTGTTGGCATACACAAACATAAGATTTACTGTATTCTCTATTGGTGCTAATGGCAGGAGACAGATGGTTTTAGGAACTCCGGGTGGACTGACAAAATTAACCGATGTAATGGTGAGCGTCTATGGAAGTAATGGCCAATATGGTCTTTTGCCCCTCGAAATCGAAGAGCTCAAAATCGAGGCTCGGTTCAGGCTCAACACAGATTACGCGCCAACCAAACTAGCTCTCAAGCTTCTGGGGGTCATCTCCGATAGTTCCTTCGGTATGGGTCGATCATCCACAGATAGACAATTTATTAGCATAAACAAGCGACCAGTCGTCCACAAGAAGCTTGCCAAGATAATCAATGAGGTATACAGATCCTTTAACGCAACCCAATCGCCTGTTTTTGTGTTAAATTTGGAACTAGATACACACTTCCTTGATATCAACATCACACCAGATAAGAGGTCAGTGATGATTCACACTGAGGAGCTTATTCTAGATGTCATAAGAGAACAGCTTACCGCGTTCTATGAATCTAAAAATAATGTTGTTCCTATGAGCACTGTTGGAACTCTATGCATGGGATCATCCCAAAATAAGAGGCCCCGATTGTCAAGTAGGAAAGAAAGTTCCGATGAACTAGAAAATCCGGGGGAGAAACCACTGACACCTGTCAAGATGGAAAGTTACATGCCAAGGATTGTGTCAGGTAAGTCAGACACTATTGGTGAAGAATCGGGCCTTTTTGTGGAGTCTACCGCAGAGAACTCCTCTTCTGAAGAGGAGGAAATCTTTGAAATGGAGAATTCAGACCAAGAAATTAGCAAGACAATTGAGGAGGCTTCAGAAATTGCATCTGAGGCTGGAGAGAAGGTTATAGAGAAGATTACTAGCGATGACGAAACTAATTCTCAGGAGATTTTCAGTGAAGAGGAGCGCTACTCAAGACGTGAAGTTAAAACTAATGAAGAGCTTCACACGTCAAAAGTACCCAGGACTCGGCGCGAATCCACGAAAGAACAATGCAATTCGGAAAATATCGAGGATGAGAAGGAAGATTTCATCGTAACTTACAGTTCACAAGAACCCAAAATTCCTAATAGAGAGCCCCCTGTTATTGATACTCTCGAAGATTTGAACGATGATGATGACTCTGATGTAGCATCTGTCTCAGAAAACAAGTCAACACTAGTGCTGGTTCGCAATGAAGACAACCCAAGCACCTCTCAAAAAAGTACAGATACCCCTCCTCTTGCGGACCTTGATGATACTGAGCCAAGTTTCATTGTTTATACATTGAGGGCAGACTTTAATGTCAACATTGAAGATCTTCGAATTTTGCCTAATGAATCGCCGGATCCCCAAGCAACGGAACTTGCTGCCCTTCGAGATATCAACCAGACTATGGAAGTCAAAAAGCTGGACTTTTGCGACATGCGGATAGTGGGACAATTTAATTCAGGGTTTATCATTGTCACGCATCAGGATCGGCTCTTCATTGTTGACCAGCATGCTCTGGACGAAATTTACAATTACGAAAGACTAATGAAATCACTTGTTCTTCGAGCCCAACCTCTTGTTGTTCCACGCGTTCTCGAATTGTCTCCTATTGACGAAATGAGGATGCTTGAATTCTCTTCTTTATTGAGCAAAAATGGATTCAAAATTGTAGAGGACACAAGCGCACCACCAGGGCGCAAGATACGATTAATGGCCGTTCCCGTTCTGAAGAATGTGGTTTTTGATGATGGAGATCTACATGAGCTTGTGAACAAATTGCATGAGAATTGCAGTCTTGGTAAAGACGTGGTTGCCGGTGTTCGATGCACCAAGACAGAAAGAACCATAGCTCTGAGAGCTTGTAGACTGAGTATAATGATTGGGCTGGCTCTTCTGATTCCAACCATGGAGTCAGTTGTTCTGCATTTATCTACCTTAGATCGACCATGGAACTGTCCTCACGGACGACCTACGTTCCGTCATTTAGCTGATTTGGAGGGACGGGGATTCCAAGACGATTACAAATTATAGGAATGAAACATTTCAAATTCTCCATGATGGCTTCATTAGTAATTTTTTAGTACACAGGAAATTGTAGGGCACATTCTTAGATCAGCTCTGGCATGCATAAATCACTCATTTCTTTAAAAACGTCCCTTTCTCCTAAGCTAAAAGGAAGGAGCGTCAAATGGCAACAGCCAAGTCGTGCGCTTCTACAAGCCTCAACACAAGGCGCTGACGATAAAGATCTCATGGCAATTAATCCGGAGAAAGAAAAATAGTTTAAATTGACGCCTCGCGGTGTGTGGGAAGTTCAGAGGAAGTTTCGATCACTAGACGTGCAGCGCGTATTTACCACGGAGAAATTACAGGCTATTTGCGTGGCTCTCAACCATAGTATACAGTCTCTCCCAGGTCTGTCTTATTTTTGCGCCAGTGTATATGCAGATTCACATGCAATGTTTCCCTATGTCTGAGGAGAGTGAGCGTAGTTTGCCATTTGAAAGCCCAGAAAAATACAAAATCGCAAGAATCAATTGCTCACTAGTCCATAAGAGGATTTGTTTGCTCGTATGACTCTTGTAGCATTGGAAATTTTTGGTTTAAGCCAGGTGTTCAGTTGTGAGTCCAAACCAATCCGCAGTTTACATGTACAGGAACAATTTCACGTCACCACTTGACGTGCAGCCCCGGAATTTGATTTCCAAAGGGAGTAATAAAGGCGTTGGGGTGGAACCTCCAAACAGGAATATTTCGGGGATATCAGAGAACAAAATGTCGTCCCATTCATAATTAGAGTTATTGTATTCCCTGCTTCAAGAAAACTTAGCAGCCCCTAATTCTATTCTCGTCACAATCAGGCTCTCAAATCGTGATGTTTCACAAATAGTGTATTCGCTCCAACGGCATTCTGGAGACACACAGTGGTCCAACAGTGAGACAAGAAAAAAAAATAAAGCATCCCTGAGATAAGAGACGGCAGCTTGGTCCCTTGCAGAGAGCTTGCCCATATTCCTGTCTAGAATACATACCAGGGTATTATGTGGACGCAAACAGGGCAGGGACGACGTCAATCGAAGCCGAACCTGGGGAAGTCCGAGATGATAGGTAAAAATCGGTCCGTTACGTTTAACTGTTTTGGCGTCTACTGAGACAAGGATTCCACAACTCTCAATCCTGGGACGTGCATATTCTGTATGCATGGACATACGTCAACCAGGCAGCGCTAGCCAGGGCCCGCTGTTGCTGAGTTAAGCGAGACGCCTAGAATTGTCAAATCTACAAAGCAAACAACATCAGGGGCACGAGACGGGGAAACTCTGACTAGGGTGTTTGTTTTTTGTGTGAGCAAGATAACCCATTTCTCCTCGAGACAACAGCATGCTTGGAAATTTAAGTTCGAACCTTGTATAACTCTTAAAGTATGTACATTTATATGCACTCACATGCAGCCGCTCGCTCAATAGTAGCTTATTTTGGCGCACTTGCCTCGAGGGTGTGCGCGAGCCGACACCTCGCTGTTTACCTAGAGGACAATGGGCCCACCAATAGGCCGCCAGAGATGGGTCACATAACCGATGCAACAAACCCGTTGAGACCAAATGCTCCCCAAACAAGTCATGTGTGGCTTTTCAGTGTCTTACTACATGACCATGTGTGCATGCAAGTCAAGTGCAGTCTCCTCTATCTTTCGCGTTTGTTCCGCCCAACTTCCTCAGACGTTCCACCAATAGAACTAAGTGAAAACAACGTTCATCAACCCCCCATGCATCAAGCCCCTAACCGAGACAGACATCTGCTGGAAAGCCACTTGTCATGTATGAATGTGCTACCATGTGTCCGATATATTTATTTGTAAAACTCCTGATCCTATCTCTTCTCCTCTTTCAGCTAACCAATATCGCGCCATAACCAAAGTTTGCTGCAAGTCCTCGGGATTCGTTTTCCACGATAGTACCTAGCCGTCAAGGTCTTGTGGAAACAGTGGTTTGGGGAACTAATCTAATGAACCACCCCGATGTATCTGCAGGCCCAGTGGTTAATGAGCTCTCAGGGCGCCTATTTCAATGCACGAGGGATAATGTTGGTAACGATGTCATTCTAGGCTGGAGTCTCAGTAGGGAATGCCAGTTTTAGCGCTCAGGCAGGCTAACGTTTTTTCACACACCCCCAAGCAGCCTTCTTGTGCCTGCTTTCGATTGCCCAGCACCTCTTTCTTTTCTCCATCGTGAGTGGACTTCAAAACCTATCTTTATTTACCGGTGTCCGTTCTCTCGCCCGCGGGTTATCTCACTGGCTTTACTGCGCGCATCTACCAGCTACGAGTGTTCCTGCTACTTTTTTTTTGGCTTGCGCCCATATCGAAGCCTGTTAACGTTGACTTTTCTCAAGTACTGAGAGCTGGGTTTATTTCTCCCTTGTGTTTGTTTGAATCGGTGGCAACAGCAGCCTCTCTAATTCATCATTTTATTTGATCTCTTGCCCTGATCTCACTATCTCAATTCCGTGGATCCTGGCCTCCCGATCGACTTGGACCTGTTTGTTTCTTTTACCATCCCTGATCTTCACTTTTACCTTGTGAACGGATCCAGAGAAGACTCCAGCAATTTGTTAATTGCTCGTTCTTTTGTTTATTTGAGCAAGCCCACATAATCCAGGTTTTGTTTTTCGGACCCTGAATCCTCAATTGTGTCACCGAACCTGGACCCTGAAATTTATCGACACTTTTCCACTCGAGGTCACAAACATCGCTGTTTATCACAATCCAAAAACAACTGTCGTTTGTGTTTTGGTCGATCTTTTGATCTGTCATATTTCTAGCCATCATTTCACCTTATTCTTGCTGTCGCACTGTGTCTTCGCTACGTTGACACTAAAGCATGCCGAGAATTAGTCTGGATTTGACGCCTAGGCCACAGCCGCAGCGAACTCGTCGAAGCCACAAAAATTCAAAAGACGGTTGCCCTAATTGTCGTGCAAAACGTGTCAAGTGTGGTGAAGAACTACCTAGTTGCCGACAATGCGTGCGCAGAAAATGCCGATGTGGATACTTGGACTTCCCAACGGAACGATTAGAGCAACTTGCCCTCAAGAACAAATCTAAGCTTGAAGCTGAGCTGGGACTTAGCTCTACTGTTAATTCAGCAGTGACGTCTGGTACGAACACTCCTACTGATGACAAAACGCTTGTTAAGAAGAGCCCATCAAAGAAGAAGACAAAGAAAATCTCCCCGGTGGACTCAAAATCGGCTTTGTATTCTCAACATCACTCATCTCAAATAGCATCTCTTGCATCACGTACTCTACCGCCTCAGCAATCTCAATCTCAGTTGGATCCAAGGTACTATGAGCACCAGAATGGCGTTTCTGACATACAAAATATGAAATCACTGCTGATGCAGTATAGTCAATCTGAGTATCGTCCTGATGGTTCTGCCTCTGCTTCTGCCGTGGCTCGCATCGGTAGTAATCCGCAGCCTACCCAGATGTTCCAATCTGCCCATCTGTGGGCTTCCACAAATGATAGTAATGGGACCCTCAACAACCAAAAGTATATTGGCCCGGTTTCAAACCCTAATTACAATTTTCATATGAACAATACTCAACATTCGGCAAACCCACAAGCGGGTCATGGACAGTCAAACATGCACGCAAACGATCCAAAACTGAGTTTTACGTATCTGGATTATTCGTCGAACGCTCACGTTGTGCAGTCACGAATGCCTCAACAGCCAACTCCACCATCTTTAGGTCCTGGGCATTCTCAGCCTCTTCTTCAGCAAGACATCAATAGCGGCTACAATCCAGTCAATGCCTCCTCTCTTGACTATCAAAGAAAAGTCATGGCGGATAACGCCGATCATGACTCTAAGTTATCTGACTATCAACATCAATCTCAATTGGGTCCCTTGAACTATAATCTGAACTTTCAGCATGCTGACACCACCAACCATCTTTCAGATGATAGTCATCGCTTCAAAACCTCGAATTCTGTGGCAGTATCTCCCAAAACAACGTCTCTTTTTCCCTCCAGTCTCTCAAATACCTCTGGTACCTCTTCTGTCCAACATTCACACAAGGGTCTCTCTTTGGGTGGGAATTCATTTGCTCCAGGTTCTTTCGAGGATCTGCTTTTTGATCAACTGCATGATCTGTATGGTCTGTACATGTTGAACATGCAAGGCAACCATTCATACAATCAGGAACAAGATTCAACCAAAAATGGTCCGGGTTTTAGCAGACAGGGTCCTTTATTTGAAATAGGAGATAAATCCGTTGTCATAGATGGCGGTAATACCGATAGCAGGCGCAGCTTGATTAAAGTTCGTGATAGAGAACGATCAACTGCTGATTTGGAACAACCAATGAAACCTCTCTCCAGAGTTAGGAGCTTAATTTATTCTAATGCATTTCATGCAGTTAATCAAGAATTCGGTCAGCTCCAGGATCTAGTGCCAGATAATTTCACATTATGGAACGATGACAAATTATTTGAGTCAAGCGATAATTTGAGCATTAAAAGTGGGGATCAGGTTCTTTTGAATCAGGGACTCACATTGAATGACTATACGTCTATGAGCCCTAGTAGCACTATCAAATCCGATACCAATTTGGGCTCTGATTCGACTCTAAATCAGCAGTATCAGATTCAAGACGTTCCTTTTCGTAAGGGCAATCCCCTTCCAAATGCAATTGTGAGAAGAACTACATTTCCTCGACTCAAAATTCCTGCTAATTTACTAAACCATAGTATTGAAAGTCATGTTCAGAAAAACAAACTTAAAGCTTTGAATGGTGGATTGCGGTCTATTGATGCCGGTTTCGATTTCAGACCGGTATGGGATGAAAATGATGCTCACCGGTTCTGGCTTATCATTTTTGAACAAGCTGCTGTTCTTGATCTATATTTCCACTACTTTATTGATAAATCTGTCAATATTTTGGTCCGCGCCTCTGACGCTATTGTTAATGGAGATGACATCAGCTTGAACCTGAACTTAAATTCTTCAAACAGTCAACAATCTCTTAACAAATTCTTTCAGTTTTTCTACAACAAGCAGGACTTGCGCATTTTGACTCGAAAGTCTTATATCTCGTATGGAAATCTCATCAGCAAACTTAGAGAGTCTATTGCGGTCATTGGAGAACAGTATACTGCAAGGATGTCGCTTTTCTCTGCTCATGGATGCTATGTGAATCCAAGTCCCGAGATGTCTTCATTTTTCCTCATGTTCACAGGAACACTTATGGTTCTCAAGAAGATTCTTGATGAGAGCAAAACTCCTGTAATTAATTCATCCTTAAGACAAGAGGTTATGCTCATTAATCAATTTTGCCTGGCCTCTCGTTACCCCGAGTACCCTTTCTACGTTGTCTTAGAACTTGGTCAAACATTTAAAACTTACAAGCACTACGTTCAAGAGCAAATAGCATATTATGAAAGTGGACTACATGTGGATGAAGAGCTTCAAAAAGCGTTCCAAGATCCAATCTTTCATCACGATTTGAAGGAGCTTGAGAAATTTTTAGTGAAGCTTCATAACCAGTTCTATCCCGCAATCTCCGAATGCAATTCTTACTACAAAATGCGTCACAATTATGCGAATGATTGGAGTATACATTTTGCATCGCCTGCATTGATCTTTGACTTGGCTTATGAATGGTTCCGTGTGTACCCTGGTGATAAAATGTCAATGGGCTCTAAAACAAATCCACTCAAAAGAGTCTTGTATCTCTTCTTTCACGCTTTGGCAAAATGCTTGGCGCATGTTCTCACCCCTGTGAAGTCGCTTCTGATTGTTGATGCTTGCAATGTGACCTTTACCAAGGTCGGTATGGTATTCACAGAATTGGTTACAACAAATTCAGAAGAATATTCTCCACTTTCCTCGATCGCTATGACCTTATTTAAGACAATCAGTTTCTTTGAGAACAGACTGAGGCTCTTTGGATTCTATACTGAAAACTCAACTGTACTCAACGGTGAATTTCTTAAAGGCGTCAATTCCGACCCTCCGACTAATTGGAAATACCGTGATATCATTCACATCCTTCCGCCAAAGCTCGTAAGTGGAGAGCAGCATGTTCAGCAATTTTCAAGCAGTGTTCTTAGCATGAAAAACTATGCGTTTATGGATGAGTTGAGTCGAGACTCGAGATACTTGCATCTCATTCAAGCAGAATTGAGTCGCCAAAGGTATGCCATTGACAATGAGCCCTTGACCTTCTTGTATGAGGAAGGTCTATCCAATCACGATTTCAACCCAAAATCTATCATCAACCGTTTGTCATATGAGCAGTTGGAAACCCTGAAGCGGAATGGACCATTGCTGATCGAAGCGATGAAAACAAGAATCGAAAACTTAATCGCTAGCAGAGCAGAGGTGTCTAGGGTTGTGACGCAATATGGGGCACAAACTGACTAGGCACAAATGTATAATAACTAATGATAGAGGGTGTTCTATACAATATCAATATTCAACAATCGTGACGAGCAGCTTTCTAGATACTCGCGACCGATTTTACTTTATTCAGTACATTAAGGTGTAGATTGAAATTCCTTTCAAGGGAGTATTACCATCGATATTATCTCAACATTTTTGGCTGCGAAAAATGATCCGGTAGTGCATTTAGCCACCATATCAGGCCAATAATGTAATGTCTTCAAGAAACTTAAACGAAATTTACTGACACTTCCATAATTGATAACACCCGCGGAGTATTTGGTAAACAAACATATCATGGATGTTGACGAGCCAACACTTTTAGAGCAAGATGCAGAGTTCAAGGCAGTCACTGCTGCGTTAAATGCCTTCTACAAATTCTATACCTGGCAGTATGGACGGGTTGTGAGACCAAAATCGGTGAGACTCAATTCATTAACGACCGAAGAACAACAATATCTTTCATGGTTTCCTGAACTCATCGCTCAATTGAAGGAGAGGGCACTTGCAAACCGTACCGTGACCGAAGAAATAGCTATGATCGCAGCCCAGGACTGGGGAATTACGACTTCACAATTAGATTGGGAGGAACCTAGAGATGTGGACTATGACAAGGTTCGAGCTACTCTTCTTCAATTTGCCCGTGAGTGGAGTTCAGAGGGAGTGGATGAGAGACTGAAGACTATAGATCGTATTGTTGCAAAAGTTTGTGAATTATACCCGAATCCAAAACAAAGAGCTCTGACCAAAGTGCTAGTTCCTGGATGTGGATTGGGCAGGCAGGTTTACGAATTATCTCGAAAGGGCTTTTGGACACAAGGAAATGAAGTAAGCTATTCGATGCTCATGGCACTGAGTTATATTCTCAACTCACTTAAGGAACCTGAATCTCGAAAAATTTATCCTTACCTTCACAAATCGACGAATCTTGCTCTGCGCAAGCTGCAACTTCGTGCTGTCTCGATTCCAGATGTCAGTTCATTTAAAGAGCTTATGAACACCGGCCTGTCCCCAGAGGGTGTTGATTTGTCGCAGCTTATGTCCATGACTGCTGGCTCATTTGTGGACTTGTATGGTCCTTCTGAACTCTCCTCATCAGATGAATTTACCGACGACCCAGCAGCGGTTCAATTCAGGGCGGAGAACCTGAAGGCCTTTGATGTTGTAGCAACTTGCTTCTTTGTAGATACTGCCCACAACATTATCGATTATTTAAAGACGATTCGTAATGTGCTCAAAGAGGGGGGAGTGTGGATCAACATTGGGCCCTTGCACTGGCATTTCGAAGGAGATCAGACTACGAGGGTTGTTAAACGGGCAGACATGGAGGGCCAAATTGCCACCTCGGTGCCGGTCATCATGGAAGGTATGGAACTTACAAGAGAAGAATTATTTGGGTTGATGGATGCCATGGGTTTCGAAATTTTGGAGCAAGAAAGCGGAATTCAAACCACGTACGGCAGCGACAACGCTGCCCTCTCAAATTTTGTTTATGGTTGTGAATTTTGGGTCGCCAAACTTCGATGATCAACGTTCTTTGAAATGCTACAATATACCTTCTGACAGGGTATCGATATGGGTCACTTACAACATCAATAAAAGGAATGAATCTGCCAAAAAACAATTAGGCAGTTTGAAAACTCAAGTTCCAGTTCGTAAGAAACGAAGTTTTTTATGTCGCACTCTACAAAGTATCTGCCGCTCCGAGTCCGAAATTTGCAACCATTATTTGACAGGTCGTGCGTAGCCCAGCAAGTCACCACCCCTATATCTATCTCACTGCCTCTCTTAAGAATAGAACCCATATTAGTACATTCACCTATTCTGGCACACATAATACCTGGCTCTCCCAGCTCGGATACTTGAATATAACCGCCTTCGTATTTTCCAAATCTATTTATCAGCCGAGCCACACAATTTTCTGTGTTCTTAGATTGTTTGTGTTTAACCGAAGCTCCATTCCACATCAAACGCCACAATGAGTTTTGCTCCCAGCACAACGTCCGTCAAGTTAGTGCTTCTCGGAGAGGCTGCTGTCGGTAAGTCTTCGCTAGTCTTGAGATTTGTAAGCAACGATTTCCAAGAGAACAAGGAACCGACCATTGGTGCCGCTTTCTTGACCCAGAAATGTACAGTGGGAGACCGAACAATAAAGTACGAGATCTGGGATACTGCTGGACAAGAGCGTTTTGCGTCATTGGCACCAATGTACTACAGAAACGCACAGGCTGCGTTGGTCGTGTACGATATCACCAAGCCGGCCTCGTTCATCAAGGCCCGCCATTGGGTTAAGGAATTACATGAGCAGGCCTCCAAAGACATCACAATTGCTCTTGTCGGCAATAAGTACGACCTTGTTGCAGACGATAATGATTCCGACGACTCCTTGAGGAAAGTTAGCATGGAGGAAGGAAAGGCATTGGCTGAGGAGGAGGGTTTATTGTTCTTTGAGACCTCGGCCAAGTCTTCCCACAATGTAAATGAGGTCTTTGTTGCCATTGGTAGTAAGATTCCAGAGGCCAAACCTGTCACTGAAGAGCTCGGGTCTCGACCAGGAAATGTGGGCCGTATTGACTTAAGCGGTCCGGCTCTGCGGTCTAATCTGTCTGACTGTGCATGCTAGGCATTCTCATTCTATTCTCGGTGGCCACACCTGATTAGGATTGGGTGTGCAGCATTTAATATATATTTGGCTCATTAATGCATTGACTTACAGTGTTCAACTATACATGTAGATAGAAAACTTTTACGACTGGAGGACGATCATCTTCACCCAAATTTCAATCAAGTATCATTGAACTACCTTAAACTTTCTTATCAGCTAATTTTAGATGCTTTCAATCTTGACATTTTCATTAGGAGTACATATACGATCACCCTCTACCTAGTAATACGATAAACGTTCTCCACCAATACTCCCTCGAAAAGCACATAGTTTTTCGAATCCAAACTCTCACATCGACTAAGAAAGCCACTAAATAGATAACGACTATTTTCAATTCGCACAATGGCTTCTAAATTGATCGTGGCATACATCCCTGAACACTTCTCTACCCCAATGTTCTTAGCACAAGAACAGGGATACTTTGCGGAGAAGAATTTAGAAATTGAATTCTTTCCTGTTGTTGAAGGATCTGGAAGACTCATTAAGCTTCTCAATGAAGGCACTGTAGATATTGCAGTGGGTTTGACAGAAGCTTTTGTTGCCGACATTGCAAAGGGAAACAAAGCTTATAGCGTAGTTGGAACATACGTAGAAAGTCCTCTTTGTTGGGCTATTTCATCCGGTTCTGACAGGTCTGATATCAATAGCGCAGATGACTTGGCAGGCAAGGACATAGGTGTCTCAAGAATCGGATCTGGATCGTACGTGATGTCTTTCGTGTTGGGCTTGCAGAAAAAGTTCCCCGAGCCCTACTTTAATGACTTCAAGGTGTTGCACAATTTCCAGAATCTTAGAGATTCTGTCAATCAGAAATATGTGGACGAAACCGATGTCAAGGTTGACAGCGATGCGTTCATGTGGGAGCACTTCACATCCAAGAAATTTTATGATTGTGGAGAGATCAAGCGCGTTGGCGAGATCTACACACCATGGCCTTCATGGGTTGTTTCGGTAAATCAAGATGTGTTGGACAACAAGAGAGCTCAGGTACAAGCCTTTTTGGGCGCTGTCCGTCAAGGTGTGGCATACTTTTTGAAGCATCCAGAGATTGCTGTAGAGCACATCTCTACTCATTTGCCATACACAATTGATGACGCCCGGGAGTGGATGAAGACTGTCAAGTTCAACGAAGCCATTGGAACGAAACCTATTGAGTGGGATACCGTGGTCAAGAACACTTCTGAGGTTTTGAAAACAGCCGGTGTTATTCCTAAAGAAAATGCTGTGGAGGAGAGGTTGGAGCTGCAAATTGTCTCGCTCATTGAGTAGAGTAGTTTCAAGGTAATACAATGCTAATATCGATAGCAAGAAATTTACGAGTACTTATGTCGGAGGCTGAGACTACAGCCGTATTTTCTAATTCGTATTGATGTCAATCACAGAGATAGATTGATACAAGGCACCCACTTGTGTGATACCATTCCGGCAAGACCGGACTTAGTAGAGAACGCACAATGATTGCAAACAAAAAATTACAGTAAATACTAGAGTACAGTTCGTGAGTACAGAAAGAATCAAAATAAAAGCAGCTGTACCATGAAGAATTGCTACCTTTTTGTCTATTTATAGTTGCGTCAGGGTTTGGTCTATCGATGTATCATGTGCACTTCAGATTCATCGTCTACTCATTACATGTCCCCGAAACCAACCCCATACAATTTCGCCCCAGAATATAAGCGAGAAAAATGGGCTGCTGTTGCGGCTTCCTGCAAGCGCAATATCACTGATGGCCAGTTGGTTTCCTCCTCCCCATATGCCTATACCCACGCTTCCAATCCAATCAACCGATCCAGAAACAGATACACAAACGTCTTACCTTATGATAGGACACGTGTACAACTCAAGACGCTTGCGGGCGGCTCGGATTATATAAATGCTCTGATCCTACGATTGGCACAGAACAAGTACATTGCAGCACAAGGTCCGCTTCCGTCGACTATTCACCACTTCTGGGCCATGTGCTTCGACCAGGCTATCCAACAAAATGTGGATGTGATTCTTGTTGTCATGGTAACTCCTTTGCAAGAAAGAGGTGTCGTCAAATGTGCCAAATATTGGCCAAGCAAGGGTGATGGTGTAATTCAGTTGGGAAGCTCTCTTGCAGCTGAGGACTTAGCATATGGCGATTTGGAATTAGAATGGATCAGCAGTGAAGAAAAAGATCTGTTTACGATTTCCAATTTTCGTTTGAGTGCGGGCTCAATCACCAAGAATGTGCTTCATTACTACTATGGCAAATGGGAAGACTCCATGCCGCCCACAAGGACAGGACCGTTAGCAGCACTAGCCTCCGAACTTGATTTGGCAAGAAAGGCTTTTCCGGGCATCATCCCAATCATCCACTGTTCTGCTGGGGTGGGCAGAACGGGAACACTCATTGCATACGATCACTTCTGCCACGGCGATGCGATCTACTCAAGCGACGATCCAGTCTACGAGACTATATCTAAGCTCCGTGAACAACGAATGATGATGGTTCAGACATGGCAACAGTTTAAGTTCTTGTATGATGTGGTAGACAACATGGTGGGCGAAGAAGCGGCTCATCAAGATTAAAAATTATGAGCAAAGTATTTGAAGCTCAATGCAGATCTTCTTTTTGTGTATTCGGCGTACATATATCGTGATGATCTGCTGCTCTTAAAGTTGTACTTTGAGCGATAGTTTTGGAGCTTCAGAGACTTCCAAGTCTTTCGAAGCGAGAAAAAATTTACAATATTCATATAATAGATGGTTTTACAATTTTATTAGAGAACCTTTCACATGAGCGGCTTTCCTTCGATTATTTGTTACAGTGTCCTCTCCTTCAAGCATGCACTTGCAGCCAAATGTGCCAGGACTATACCCGTCAGAATACAACAACGTGAAATGTATACCGTATCTCCTCAAGAAAAGCTAGCGCACTTGTTTGAGTCTAATAACTGCGTTTATTTTCAGCCGCGGTCAGTTTTATCTGGTGCTCGAACCACCTATACTGTGCATTGTTCTGCATTGGAAACTGTAAAAGCTATGGCGGCGTGGTTCAATGAAGGAAGAACATATCTGTATTTGAAGCCAAGAGAGCCCTACGTTGAAATTTCTAAGAGATATGCTGACCAATGTGTGTTGACTTTCCATATGAAGGATGCTGAGTGCTTAAGTTTGCTAAAGATCAGCGGCCTCCAGTCGAGTTCTTTCGAACTGAAGGTTCAGTCTAAGTTCCTACAAACGAAGAGTGGTTTGGATATTCCGACAAGCCTGCTTGGGACTTTGAGGATTAATTGTGATGCGGCTTCGAAGTCTGAAAATCATTCTTTCGCCAACGTCAAGAATATGACTGATCGAACCGACAGCAGGTTCACCAACATAACTGACCTCGTGAATAATTCCATACGATGCCCAAGTCATCCACGCAAAGGTTCGCCTTTGATTTCAAACGCCGCAAAACACTCACATCCATCTTTGTGCCTGCCACACCTGCCAACTATGCCTCTTCTCATACAGAATGAAGATGACAGAATGGATATTGTTGACGAGGATTCAAATGAGCCCGAAAACAAAGAAAACTCTCCGGACTCCTCGCTGAATTATGGAAGTAGTACCATATCTTTTGGAGATATTAGTACTTTCTTACACAAGTGTGACCCTGTATCGGGAAGGCCAAAATCATATTCTGTCCCTGAATTTCTTTCGGTGTCATCAAAATGTCAAAGGAGAAGTTCGAGTGCATTCGGGGAAGTTAAGACGAGTCTGGCTCCTGATGCACCGCCAGGAGTATTCACTGATAGTCGAACAATTGTTGCTGGAGCTTCCGATAGTCCTGATCCCACTGCCACAGAAACCCTTAGATTTAGTAAAGCGGAGATCTGCACGCTCATTAGTCTTGGGAAAAATAGGATTGAGGAAATAAGCCTACAAGCCAATTGCCAAATCGTACTTATGCCAATAACTCATGAAATGATAACAGCTCGTTGTTACCAACGACAAGCATACCACAAATTGAAAATATCTGGATCCCCTCAACAGATCTCAAAGGCTAAGAATCTTCTTAGACGTGTGGTTCTTGAGATTCGCAGTCTGTAAGAATAGTGCTATTCCACCATGACGATACGTCGCAATGTGTCTATAATTCGCTCTACATCGAGTATTTAGCGAAAATTCTGCACAAATTTATTTGAACTTGTAGATATCTGTTTGCTTCAGTAGTCTAAAATGACGTTCTTCAAATTCCAGTGGCTGCAAATTCCGGCATATTGCTAGATCATGTCTGCATTGAATTCTCTGCCATGTCCAAACTTAGACCTTCAACTTCAAGCTCAACTAGCAAAAAAATTGGCTTTGCTCCTAAACTACTGTATTTACTTTTTGAGTTCTTAGTATTTCCGTTGAAAAAATTGCTTTTTTGTCCTTGCTTACATAATATATGATCTCCCAATCCACAGAAAACACAGTCCAAAATAGTGTGCACATAATGTGGCTCATTTCTTTTGGGCCACAATCCAATGCTTTGAATCAGCAGAAACTGCGGTAAAAAAGTGTATGGTAGAGAGCAGTTGAGGCCTGTTCCTACTCTCTACAGACTCACTCCAAAAAATCTCAACCAAACAATACGGATTGAGCTCATCTGCCATTCCGGATTCGTTGTCCGGGTAAGTGTAATTTTTCAAAGAAATCCTTGATGTACGGGTGTGATGGCCCAATGCGCACACAGTCTGCAGGCCGGGACTTCCCCTGTGGTGCGAAAATTTTTTACATTTATAACCAGAGACACTTCTTTCACCTTTCATTCCTAAAGTCTCTTTAGATTCTTATTAACAAAAATGGCTGACGGTGTTTTCCAGGGTGCTATCGGTATCGATTTGGGTACCACTTACTCGTGTGTCGCTACTTTCGACTCCGCCGTTGAGATTATCGCTAACGAACAAGGTAACAGAGTTACTCCATCTTTCGTTGCTTTCACCTCCGAGGAGAGATTGATCGGTGATGCCGCCAAGAACCAAGCCGCTTTGAACCCAAAGAACACCGTTTTCGACGCTAAGCGTTTGATTGGTCGTGCTTTCGAGGAGGACTCCGTTCAAAAGGACATCAAGACCTGGCCATTCAAGGTTATCGACTCCAACGGTAACCCATTGATCGAGGTTGAGTACTTGGACGAGACCAAGACCTTCTCTCCTCAAGAGATCTCTTCTATGGTTTTGACCAAGATGAAGGAGATCGCTGAGGCCAAGATTGGTAAGAAGGTTGAGAAGGCTGTTGTCACTGTCCCAGCTTACTTCAACGACGCCCAACGTCAAGCTACCAAGGACGCTGGTGCCATCGCCGGTTTGAACGTCTTGAGAATTATCAACGAGCCAACTGCCGCTGCTATTGCTTACGGTTTGGGTGCTGGTAAGTCCGAGAAGGAGAGACACGTTTTGATCTTCGACTTGGGTGGAGGTACTTTCGATGTTTCTTTGTTGAACATCACTGGTGGTGTTTTCACCGTCAAGGCTACCGCTGGTGACACTCACTTGGGTGGTCAAGATTTCGACACCAACTTGTTGGACTTCTTCAAGGCTTCTTTCCAAAAGAAGACTGGTCTTGACATCTCTAACGACCCAAGAGCTTTGAGAAGATTGAGAACTGCTTGTGAGCGTGCTAAGAGAACTTTGTCTTCTGTCACTCAAACTACCGTTGAGGTCGACTCTTTGTTCGACGGTGAGGACTTCTCCGAGAACATCACCAGAGCCAGATTCGAGGACATTAACTCTGCTTTGTTCAAGTCTACTTTGGACCCAGTTGAGCAAGTCTTGAAGGACGCCAAGATTGGTAAGGCCCTGGTTGATGAGGTTGTCCTTGTCGGTGGTTCCACCAGAATTCCAAAGATCCAGAAGTTGTTGTCTGACTTCTTCGACGGTAAGCAATTGGAGAAGTCCATCAACCCTGATGAGGCTGTTGCTTACGGTGCTGCCGTCCAAGGTGCTATCTTGACCGGTCAATCCACCTCTGAGGACACCAAGGACTTGTTGTTGTTGGATGTCATCCCATTGTCTTTGGGTGTCGCCATGCAAGGTAACGTTTTCGCTCCAGTTGTCCCAAGAAACACCACTGTTCCAACCATCAAGAGAAGAACTTTCACCACTGTTGCTGACCACCAAACCACCGTTCAGTTCCCAGTTTACCAGGGTGAGCGTGTCAACTGTTCCGAGAACACCTTGTTGGGTGAGTTCGACTTGAAGAACATCCCACCAATGCCTGCTGGAGAGCCAGTCTTGGAGTCTATCTTCGAGGTTGACGCTAACGGTATCTTGAAGGTTACTGCCGTCGAGAAGTCCACTGGCAGATCTGCTAACATCACCATCTCTAACTCTATCGGTAGATTGTCTACTGAGGAGATCGAGAAGATGATCTCTGACGCTGAGAAGTTCAAGAACTCTGACGACGCTTTCGCCAAGAGACACGAGCAAAAGCAAAAGTTGGAGGCTTACGTCGCTTCCGTCGAGTCTACCATCACCGACCCAATCTTGTCTGCTAAGTTGAAGAAGTCTGCTAAGGACAAGATCGAGACTGCTTTGTCCGATGCTTTGCAAGCTTTGGAGATTGAGGAGTCCACCGGTGACGACTACAGAAAGGCCGAGTTGGCTTTGAAGAGAGCTGTTACCAAAGGTATGGCTACCCGTTAAGCATAGTGTCTAATAATGAACTAATTTGTGTATAAACGGTCTTTCATTATTTTGTTGGGTCAAATATAGTGTACTTATGTTAATGATGTGTAGCGATAGATTACCGTTTGGTCCTAATATGGGCATACAAGCTGAGATTTTTGGTGTTTTGAGTGTTTCTTTTCTTCAATTGATTAATCTAAGGCCAAACCTCGTCGCCTAATAATTGTTTACTCTTCAATGATGTAGTTTCCAAGTTTATCCATCTTGAGATTCTGCGAGCCGGAGGAAAGGGCAGAGATGATCTTTTCGTTCTCTGCAGCTTCATCTTCCGCTAGGTTATCGTCATCCAAATCTTCTTCCTCATATTCATCAGAATCATATCCGTCCTCGGAATCATCATAGTCGACATCGGAATCGAACTCAGATGCATCATCGTCAGAGCTTCCGAGCTCAAGAGCTCTCATGTTCACAACAGCGGATTCCAAATCTCTGTCCTCCCTAGACTTCTTTTTGACATATCCAGATGCGGAAACGGCAGCATCTAGCTGATGCATTCGCAGGACATCTCTTTTGAAGTTTGGGTATGCATATTTGTAGCCTTCACCATATCCATCAGTGTCAAGCATAGTAGGATCATGTTCAGGCTCGTAGAGGAATTTCTTTGCGAAAAAGTCTCTGATGCCCTGGACATCTCTATCGAAGTAGAACTTTGCGTCAGTGTGCTCGATCGAAACACACTGTGGAAAGTCAATGACCACGAAACCGTATTCGTGGTTCTTAGCGTCTTCTTCATCCCGGATCATGATGTTGAATTCATTGTAGTCACAATGTATAAGACCATGATTGGCCAATTTGACAATGAAGTTCATGAGATCAGAGTACAATTTCTTGTAAGACGGGTACTTCTTCATGTGTTTCATACAGTAACCTTTAATTAATTCCATGAGCACACAGTGTCTCAGATTGTCGTAAGGGATTGGCACATTGAATCCCAGGTCATACAAGACTCTCATAAACTGAAACTCTTTCTCAGCAGCCAATCTACTCAAGTACATCCAATTCGATGTTTGCTTGTTTTTCAAGTAGTCTCTGTTGTTTTTAACTGTTTTAAAGGAAGTACGGCCCAAACGATGGATCTTCAATACTTTCTGGGCACCATTCTTGTCACTTACAACGTAGATATCAGACTCCTTTCCCACTCCAATTTTCGTGCCCACGGAGTAAATGCTATCTCTTTTCAACATCAGCTTGAGGGCAAGATAATCGTATCCCAGGTATGTGATGCGGAACCCATCATACTTTGCGTTTCTCAAACGAGCTACAAGCTTCAACTTCGCTAAGTCACCAAGTGACCTGTTTGTGGCAGAAGGTGACTTTAAAGAGCCAATTGAATGGATCATCTCTATCGGAACCAATTCGTGATTTCTGGATCCGATTTCCATGGCCTGAAGCACTTTGAAGTCATCGGCGGTCAAGTACCGCATATGGGACGTGTCGAGCTTCATGGTTGTTTTTTATGTAAACCTCAGTATCTATAATTTAAAAATGCAGAAGTTCAGGTGGTGACGTGGAGAAAGGCTAAAGTAGTTTTGTGCGTATAGCCGAATGCGATGAGATGAACATCGCTCATCTGGAGATCGGCCCTGATGAATAAAAAATACAGACAAAATGTTTCGAGGTTTAAATATCAAATCAGAATGCCTTTTCGTCTAATTGAAGCATTTATTAATTGAGGCAGAAAAATACATTAGCCCCATTTAGAAAGTCTGGCTGCACAGTTTTGGTTCTCAAAATTGGTGCGGTTAATTAGCAATTCTTCAATATCATTAACTGGGCTAAATAATTGACTGCTTAGAAAAAGCACTATAATATGTAAGGAACTCCTTGTATTTTGCACATTCAATGTAAATTTTGATATTAGGCAAGAATGTATCTTGCTCTTTCGGCGGCCTTTGGTCGTAGGAAAGTATTTGCCAATTGTAGTTGGGACCTCAAAATTCGTCAAAACATACTTCGAACAACAGGAGTATTCTATGGGCGCAAGAATCGTCACACTATTAGGACAAGACAAGATCTGAACCTGTCATTACATTAATCCAAAAATACCAATGACACGAGTGAGCACAATTGAAGCTGACGAATAAAAGAACAAAAGAGCAAACTACCGTTGAGCCTATTTTCAGGCTGTACTTGAGGGGAAAATCAAAGAGAATACAAAATTAGAGAAAATTTGAGAAATAGCTGAAGTGAGGGATTTGTTTCTACCGATCCCGTGTCGGCATTGAAGAGGAGCCGACAGACAGATGAGCAGGCAGATGAACCTATTCTGGCGAGCACACAAAATTACCAAAAAATCGCAAGTCTTGAAAACTTCCACAATTTCGGTGGTGGTATTGCATATCTGGTCTCAATTGTAGAATTTTCCAAACTTTCCCTAGGCACGGCTAAAATACCGACAGTTACTTTCCCCATGAACCCCATTTTAGTCCTCGCTGCGTGTCGCACCCAACCAGACCTACTTGCTGCACATGGTGCGTTCTGGAAAAATGTCAAACCCGCACCAAAAGCATGCATCTGTCTGTACGCTCAAAAATAGAGTTGATGCCTTCTCGGATCATTCCGTGTTCTAGGGCTCCCTCACCAATTAATGTGCCCGACAAATGTTGCCAATTGATCGTGTTTCCCCGCCATAAACCTCATGTGCGTTGGCAACCCGAGAAAATTAAGAATGATCCAGAATCGAAATGTCGCCAAAATTGCACACAAATGGAAGGAATGTGCACAGTTGCTGGTATTCTTAACCTCGATGCAAGATTGATGTTGGAAGCCTTATCACACAGACCCCTCTACTATACACACGCCCTTTGTTGGTTACATGGGCTGCAAATCACAGACAAAAGAATAATCAGTGGAAGATGGCGCAAGTACATTCCCACAACTCAATGACAAACTCAATGGCAAAATAAAATGCTGCGTTCGCCTTCGGAACCCTGTTTTTGCGACAAATTGCGCTCATTACTAAGCTGCTCTCCCCATAAAGCTTCTCTGTTCTTGTTCGGCACGCAGGCTTACCTCATCATGTGGCTATACATTACCGCTTGTTAGTTCGCAAGGCTGTTTGCCGCCTACAATCCGGAGACTATATAAGAGAGGCAGAATCCGCACCCAGTCCGATAGTTATCAACACATTACACAATGACTAAAGCTTTGATTGCCATCACCTCCCACTACGCTCCATTCTACGATGACGGAGCCAAGACTGGTCTTTTCTTCGTCGAGGCCCTTCACCCATGGAATGAATTGACCAAGGCTGGTATTGAGGTGACTTACGTTTCTGAGACTGGTACTTTTGGTTGGGATGACCACTCAATTGGCACCGACTTCTTGCAGGGCGACGACAGAAAGGTCTTTGAGGACAAGAACTCTCCCTTCATGAAGTCCATTGAGGTTGTCAAGAAGGCATCTGAGATTAACTCTGCTGACTATGACCTCATCTTTGTTGCTGGTGGCCACGGTACCGCTTTCGACTTCCCACATGCCAAGGATCTCCAAGCCATTGTCAGTGACCTCTGGTACGCTGGCAAGGTCGTGTCTACTGTCTGCCACGGATTGTGTATTTTCGAGAACCTCAAGGGCAAGGATGGCGACTACTTGATCAAGGGCAAGAATGTGACTGGTTTCACTAACATTGGTGAGGAGCAGATTGGTATTGTTCATCTCTTGACGAAGTACAACATCAAGACCCCTCAGAACATTGCTGCTGAGTGCGGTGCCACATACGTCTCCCCACCTGGCCCATGGGATGCTTTCACTGTCACTGACGGCAAGTTGGTCACTGGTGTCAACCCACAGTCCTCCGTTGAGACTGCTGAAAAGGCCATTGCCTTGCTCTAGGGATGTTTCTTACGATTTCAATATGCTGTTTGAATTATGTACCACTAACGAATAAAAGTTTCAATTAAGTATGCCTTGTAGTTCCATTGATTCCTATGTTTAAATATCGAAGATAACAGATATTTAAGCATTGTACATAAGTGCTCGTTCTTAGCAGGATGAAGTCGTAAGATATATTTTCCGTCTCACCTTTATTAGAGTATTAAACTCCAGATACTTGAAAATTACGTATTACACACATTGCTTACTATTCAGTGTGAGATTCCTCCAACAAAGACGGCCAATAAATCATTCAGGAATGTTGCAATTCTAGCCGTAGGAAATCTTATTTTCAATACTTACAAAATTTCCGCATGATTCTCAAGATCTTGCATGGTTACATGGTGAACAACTCTTAATTGGACCCTGAATTGGCCCAATCTTGGGATTGCTTGAAGAACCTTGTAAACGCAATGTCATCAATGGAATAATAATGACCTCCAATTCACAAGAATCGATATAATTATAAATCGAGAGAAATTGCTGCTTTGACTTCACCTATCTCGATTTCTTCACCAATCACCCCAGATCGAACTCACCAACCTTCCAACACTAACAACCATGAAATGTTCACCAAAAAGAAGTACAGTCGCAAACAAACGCGACGTAAACCTCTGAAACGGAGAGTTATACGGAGGAAGCAAATCTTGCGGCCCAAAGATGATCCTTTTCCTTACGAAAAGCCCTCTTTCGATGCTTCAGGTGTTGCAAGTTACGCCTGGATGAACGTCACTTCAGGCTGTCTGAATAAAAGCTTATTCGAATCTCCAAAAATTGGGATTGCGCCTTCATTGAGACAAATTTGCGCAAAGGCTTTGGCCGCAAATGCCGACAGTATATGTCCCTCTTACTTGAAAGAAGCATCTTGGGAGTGCTGGCAACTAGTCTGGGAAAATATTTTGCAACAGGGGATGGATCTGCCAACCTTATTCCGTAGTTTTGCAGCAGCTTTTGGAGGAGAGTCCTCCTTTCGGAGCCATACACCCGTGGAAGGTATCATTGAACGGGTTCATGGAACTATAGCTGATAGAAAACGATCTGCTCTCCTAACATGTCTAATTCCCACTAATCTAAAGCATCGCTTGGAGAATGTATTCTCGAACGTTTCTGTGTTTGACTTTTCTGCATTCGTGGGTACCCTTCGGGATTCTTGCACAATTATTGATTGTTCCAGAATGCCTGTCTTCACATCTTCTCAGCTATTAGCTTTGTGCAACATACCCACTGTTAAAGCTATCGATATTTCTTACAATCAGGCGGTTGATGATCAATTTTTGTACACTTTGAATACCTGTCTTGTGACGAGAAAGTCCCAGTTGAAGCTCATTAGGGTGTGTGGTTGCAATGCTGTCACAAATAGGGGTATTATGGCACTTCTAGAGGCTCGCGAAGAATCTCTGCTTATTTATATCGAGACGAATAATCGTCTCGCAACAGAATCGATGTTCATTTCGAGGTTTATGGCAGAGCTGGATCTCTCTGATGATGCCCCGATTCCAGGTACCAGATGGAAGGCAATAACCAGCGATAAAAGTAGCTTCACTGTGTTGGGTAGATGTTCCTTAGCAATGAAAATTCACTTTCTTCTGCGTGTAAAAAGGTTCATCGATGTGCCAGACCTTTTATGGGATTTTAAGTTTTTTGATAAGGTGGCAGGCCACGATACCACAACGGAAGAATTCCATGACTCAGCTTGGCGATTACGACTGCAATTTGCTAATATGAGAAAGACTGATATCCCTTACATGTATATTAAAGATGAAGATATGACTGTTGTGCCCCGTCTTGTCAATCCACAGAAGCCTAAAATATCTGCTCATCCAGAATTGAAAGCTCTGGTCTCGGGAAGTAACTCAAGTGGGCGAAAAATGAAACACGTCAAAACAGATGCAAATCTGTTTTTCTTTGGTGCATAAAAATTAAAGTTGTTTAAAAGAATTATGGTAGGCAATCACTTTGATTTAATCTTTATCACGCTTGAGCAAACGAAGGATCAGAGCGCCATTAGTATTCGATTTCTGGGTCTCCGCTGGAAATGCTTGTGGCTGCTGTGACTGTTGCTGGTGTTGTTGTTGTGGAGCAAGCGGAGGAACGCCGTAGGTCTCTTGCAAAGACAGATATCTCCTTTGAGTGTTTGGATTTCCGCTCTTCAAAAGCAGTAGGAGTCCTGCGCCAGCAGTGTTTGTAGCAAAAGTAGCATCTTGGCTAGATTGATTCGTATCTGGCAGACTCAACGTGGGGGGATGAGCCTTTGGCAGGGCGTAATCCGTCGCATCTAAGTAATCTTCTTCATCTGTAGCAATATCAAAGTTATTGGCAATGCTGTTGTAAATGTCCTTCTGAGACTCAGAAATTTCATTGAAGTCTTCGAAGTCTTCGAAATTATCAAAATCATCGAAATTCGAGAAGTTGGTAGCAGCTGGTTTTGCCATCAGTTGGGCGAATTGGTTAGGAGAATCAGTGTTGCGGTTGAGCATTGACAAGATTTGGTTACCGGCACTCAAATCTGCAGAGTTTGGTTTCTCGGCCTTAGGAGGAATGGGTGATAAACCTGTCATAGAGATGGGCTGAGCATTGACGGCTGGTTGGTTTGGAGATGGCTGCGATTGAGAGTCTCTCTTTAAGATGCTCAAGAATCCTGCAGAGTCTGATGCTTTCCTTCCGGAGCTTTGTTGTTCGGGTTTATTGAGTGCCATCATCAATTCTCTGGAGGCATCCCTAGAGTCTTGGCCGTTAAGCCCATGTGACGTCTGGTTCAAGAAACCAAAAGAGTCCGAGGTAGAAGTATGGGAATCGTTGTTAACATGATCGGTCTCAGATTTCTTACGACCTTGATTGAGAATGCTCAAGAAGCTTGGGGCATTGGCAGTGGTGGAATGTGTTTCTGGCTCCGTTCCTTGTGACTTTGGACTTTCTGGGCTAGGAGGTTTTTTACCCAATATTGATAGAAGAGTAGCGGAGTCGTTATCGTTTGAGTTTTTGTCTCGTTTTAATAACGTGATCTTTTTCACAGGAGGAGTGGCCGTCAGTCTCGCAGGAGATTCTCGCCCCATAAGTGGCTCTGCGCTATCAGAGACTGGATTTGCGATATTTGACAATTTCTTGCCTTTTAAGAGCGACAAAAGTTCTTTAGAATTGGCTGAACTAGAGGATTTGGGCGCAACTGGTGTTACAGGTGTTACAGGCTTTGAAGGAATGGCTTGTTCAAGCACGGGCTGCTTGAACTCTCCAGGAGACAGTAATGAAAATTGGTTGGCAGACTGTTGGCGAGGCATTGGAGGATGAGGTGGTTGGGAATGAAGGCCACCGAAGTTAGGCAAAGGAAAATTTGCTGGAGGCACGTTAGATGCATGAGGAAATACTGGCAGGAAGAACGGTGGCATTTGCACAGAACTAGCGTAGATGTCTTGAAGATGTTGGGGTAGGGTCATAGGCATCTTGTGCTGCTCGTTTAAGCTTGCTGGGCCAGCTGAAGCAGCAGCCTCTTGGGGCTTAGTAGCCTGAAGTATGTTGAGGAGTTCCCTGCCAGCATCGTTATTCATAGAAGTCTCGGATGGCGTGATACCCATCAATTGTTTCAATTTAATTTCCGCTTCTCTTATCAATGTATCGTCATTTGCACCCTTCTGTTTATTGATCCAACCATACAATGGTTCCATCATGGCGTTGATCACATAAAACTTATTATGGTTGGTACGAACTGACTTCCTGAGCTGTTTCACATTGAACCATTTGATATCTGCGATCTCGTTTCGCACCAAAGGTTCGAAATTGAAGTCCTCAGGGACATTTCTGGCCAAGTATATGCGGAAGTTTTTACCCCCAATTGTTCTCTCAAGGACGTCTGATTCATTGACGTAATCACGAGCATCAAAACTTGTCTCCTCGCGAACTTCTCTAATGGCACACTCAATGTCAGATTCGTCCTTCGATATCTTACCTCTCGGAAAAGACCAGGTACCAGAATCAGGCCCACGAACAAGCACAAGCTTTGTCAAATCTCTGTTCATCAATGCAATACCGCGCACAGGAATGGTGGACTTATACTTGCCAAACTGACTCAATGCCTCACTTGGGTCCCCCCATTTCCAAACCAACGGACATTTGCCCAAAATCTTGGGTGCAAACGATTTCATTTTCATCGATGGCAATGATGGGTTCGCAAGACGCACAAAGTCCGTGTAAAACCATTGACCTTCCTCGACCTGAAAGAAAACTCTTTCTAGAGACGACAAGTCCTCTTTGGGGACATTGACGACAAAACGGACCAAGATATCCTCTAGCACATGGTCAAAAGACTGATTAAGCAAGCCGTCTCTAAGATGGATGCTCATGATATTGTGGGAACCACAGTTAATGTTTTTTGGGTGGTAGTTGGAGGTTACTATGGTAGGGACTTCAGTGCAGGACAGAGTGGGATTGAACCAACCGCACACGTAAGACCGAAAACGGGTCGATCAAAGTTTATTTTTACCAGTGCTCATTTGAAATGTTTTTTTTTTGAAAGACAATTGATCAAAGTTTGAAATTTGATTTGTAGTGATGCAAGTGAGAGCATGGCAATTAGTGTTGATATGACATTCAATGGAACCAAAAATGGACATTGTAGATCGGAAATAGACCATAACATCATCAATTGTAAAGCAAAATGAAGATAGTCAGCAATCATTTTCGGAATATAGGTGTAATTGCGCGTATTCTAAGTCTACTTACATCCTTTTTGCATGTAGAGTTTCCACACGTTATTTAGGACAATTGTCTACATCTATGATGGATAAACTAAAACTTGCTACTTTTTGAAATTGCACTAATAATTTAATCACAACTGAACTAGTGATTTTTGACTTCCTTCTTTTCCTATTTGCGAACAGTGGGCAATTCGGCACACTCAAACGAATCCAAACGCAATTTTAGTCACAGTCAAACAAATCCAAAAACATTTCTTTGTTTGACAATGACTCCAGAAATCAAAGATATATATATTTTTTTGCCTCCAGTGTAATCGGAGCTATTGTGCTAGTGACTTTCCTCACTATAGATTTTACTTTGTTCCCTCTAATATTTACGTTCTGAGCGATCTATTAGATTCACAAGTACACCCCACATGCGATCTTTCAGCACCCTTCGACCCCTATTGAACAAGGGACCAGGGTTCTTGAGCACTCTTAAAGAGGCCAGCAAACCCCCTTTGACAAAACCCGAGATGATTACCAAGCCCTTTGGTTTCGATGACAGAACAACGCTCAAAACTACAGAGATCTCTGTTTTCAACATGTTCAGCAAGGAGGGAAAGGCTCAAAGACAAAGACAACTTGATCACGATATTGCACACTCGCCATTCTACGAGTCAAAGTCTTTTGAAAACACGAAGGGTAAGATATTCATGCCTCCTATCTCATATTTCAAGCAGGAGAAAGCAAAGTACTTCCCAAATTTGGAGGCAACATCGCTACTGGGAAAACATACCAATTTGTATTCTGAATTCAAAGATAAGGTCTCATTGGTGCGGATATTTGCAACTCTTTCTGGAGAGAATTGCACAAAAACTTACGTGAGGCAGTATTTGAACAAGGAGCAATACGATGAATTCCAGAAACAATATCCAAATGCTCAATTGATCGACTTGTTTGTTCCCCAGTCTTGGGTTAAGGGCCTATTTGTCAGCTCAGGTAGTTTGCGCAGAAGTGTTCCCAAGATCCGCCAAGATACATTTTTTCTTCTCCCGCATGGATGTCTCGATGTCGATTCTCGTAGAACACTCAAGTGTGACAACACATGTGCGGGATATTTGTATGTTGTTGATGAAGAGGGCAAAATTAGATGGGCTACTTCTGGTAATGCAACTGAATCCGAGAAGGAAGTATTGTGGAAGACAGTAAGAGGACTTGAAAAAGAGCTTGTAAATAAAAATGAGACCTGCTGATTCTACGATATAACTTGAAGATCTGGGTATTTCTCTTCTGGTAAAAGTTATGAAGATAGAGATTACGACGACAGTGGGCGCTTGGACATACATAAATCGAAACTCAATACTAGGTCTCTGGGATATTCAATCGACGACTGGTGCTACTTTCGAATCATATGCATTATCATTATACCTGTTCCACTTATTGATATGTGATCAGTATTTGAGTTCGAAGAACCTCCGGATTCATACACAAATATTGACTCATTACATGGCTTTAACTTCACGAATTCAAGCATGGTTGTTGATTTATTTTTTCCTCCAGATAGCGGAAACCGAGGCTAAACCTCCGATCTCCGATACCTCTAATCAGTAGCTATGTAAATCCGTGGCCAGGATTACCGGAAGCAATGGCAACAAACTGCCAAAAGTAATTCAATGAGATTGAATTCCTTATAAAATTTTCTGTCAGTTATGTTACACGAAATTTACCGAATCAATTTACCTCTACTAACCATCCTATTCGATTATCTAGAGGGATAGCATCGCAAGAAAAAGTCAATTTAGTCATCAAAGCACAAGATTATTACCAATGTATGAATTAATTATAAATCCGACTTAATCGATTCGATTGACATAATTCAAATTGAGTCTTTCATTGGAGATATGCAGGGTTTCTGCCCTTGTCATCCTGCGATGCTCACGTGATCTGCAACAACCACTGGGTGAACAAAATTCTTCACACCAGGATTTCAACTCCTCTACAACGTCAAACATGTCTGCCCCAATCAACAAGGAGAAGGTCCAAGAGCAAGCCCAAGAGATCCACAAGATCAAGATCACCTTGACCTCCACCAAGGTCAAGGCCTTGGAGAAGGTCTGTGCCAACATCGTCAAGAACGCCAACGACAACCAAGTTGTCAAGAAGGGTCCTGTTAGAATGCCAACCAAGGTCTTGAAGATCACCACCAGAAAGACCCCTAACGGTGAGGGTTCTAAGACTTGGGACGCTTACGAGATGAGAATCCACAAGAGAGTCATTGACTTGCAAGCCCCAGCTTCCCTCGTCAAGAAGATCACCGTCTTCAACATGGAGCCAGGTGTGGACATTGAGGTTACTGTTGCCGCTTAAGCGTGCTTTTCTCTCAGAATAGCAAGCGGGCGTGTAGTGGACCTCTTGAGGTAAGTCTGGCAAGGTTGTGTTGTATCCAAGTGCTCTAGGCGTGCCGTGCTTCGAAAGATGCACAGACGTTGTGGTTTGCTATCAGGATTTGGTACAGCTATTGTAGACGTAGATCAGGGGAAAATTATATGTACTTTAATTAATCACTAAAACTAAATTTTGTAGAGTGTTCCCATGGGCGTTGATGATTCCAAAGTAGTTTTTGGATGTGTGCTGAGCTCTGTTATGTACTTCTCTGATAGATGTGTGTTTAGTTCTTCGGTGTACTATTCTGATTCCAGGCGAGTGCCCAGATTGTTGTCTCAGATGACTAGGCTTATGCGTCAACAATAACCCGTATTTCTTCGATAAATACGATAGAGTATATAATTCTATGAGTCGAAATCTATTAATCGAACAATCTAAATTCTGGCCAATTGATCAAGTCCTCTACAATCAATTCATTTTGGCCAATCCAACCAAAACGGCGTCTTCTACTCTCAAACCAGAAGGTACCTTTAACTCGCTGTCAAACATTTCGGTCACCAGGTTTACTCCCTCGATGGTTTCCAGCTTGAAACAAGCCTCGAAGTGGTCAAGGTTGCCAATAAGGAGTAGAACATTACCCTGGGTGACGCATTTGGCTTCGGAAAGAGACGTCTCAGAGGCCTTTGCAAAATAGTTATTAGCATTTATGAATATCGAGTCAGTGTAGCCATCTGGAAAGCTCAGTTCAGTGAATACAGCAGTAATCAGCTTCGCAAGTCTAACGTAGTAGCCAAAGGCCGCTTTGCTTCCTGAAATTCCGTACGCAACCTGCGGGCTGACAACTTTCTTGTTTCTGACATCCACAGTTACTCTCACATTTGCAGGCACTTCTCTTCCCTCCAATTCGAGGAGGGTTTTCTCTCCGATGTTCACATACTTGGTCACCTTGAGTTTCTTGGTAGCGCTCGTCTTTTTACTACGTTTCAGAACCTTGGGTGTGTGCTTTGGCGTTGTCAACCCTTCTTTGAAATGCTCACCAACATTGTTATTGTTCATGAAAGGTAAGTTACTTAGGGTGGGAAGTTTCTCTGCGTACTTGAACTTCTTATTGTATTTACTCAGTTGGAAAACTGCCTTGGTGAGGTACTTGGGGGTGACAAAATATTGGAGGAGCGTAGCAAAGAGAATTGCATTGGAATCAAGCTGGTCGATGTCCTCGGAAGCTTGTTTTGTTTCTGTGGCCTTGCTTTTAGGAATGGGATCAAGTTCATTGTCACCAAACTTGACCTTCTGGTTTCCGGTATTTCCTGCCAATTTGATCTCGGCAACAGTTTCCTCTGTCTTTTTGGGCGGTATGTCAAGAACTACAATCTCTGAGACTTGAAAACTTGCAGCGGCTTTGGCTACTTGGTATGCCACATTCGTAACCTGCTCAAGATTGTGGGCATTTGTCTTAGAAATGATAGTGGATGGTACACACAAAGAATACGTCACGGATGAAGGCTCCTTCGTTGGTTTTTTGGTTGGTTTCTCGGGTTTCACGGCGGCTTTCTTGGCCATTTTGTGTGTTTTTCAGTTGAGTGTGGAGCGTCTTGTATGTATGCGATGCTCATCGGTTTGGAGTGTCAATGGGTATGCGATATAATTGGGACAACAATAAATCCGTCGCAGAATACAAAATCATTTATAAATATATGTACTAGCTTCATACATTTTTAATTTTAGCCTTGTGGTCGGACAACTTATTGTACCCGACACCTTTGTATTGCACTCTTCAGAGGGTATATACATGAATGTGCAATAGATGGTTCATCCAAATCCTTAGTTGGACTCCTCCTCGGCCTCTTCATCGCTGTCTACATCCTCGGCCTCTAACTCGGCAATTCTAGCCTTGGCCCTTTCGATGTTCAACTTGGTTTGTTCCTCTTGCTTGGCTTGCAAAGCCTCCAAGGTCTCCTGCAAGATCTTGATGGTCTCTGGAACCTCTTCATGCTTAGAAGGCAAAGGAATTGCCAAGTCAGCCAAGGAAAGAATAACATCGGTGTCCACAGTGAAGTTCTTGTTCTTTTGAGCCTTCTTCTTGTTCTTCTTGGACTTAGAACCCTCAAAGAAAGATTGCTGTTCCTTCTTGATAATGACGACGTCCTCGGGCATCTCAACTTGTCTGGTAGATTTCTTGTTCTCAAAGCTGGATTGGGTCAAGCTAGCGACGGTGTTAGTCTTAGGACGCACGTAGGTTGGGTCGAAGTGAGCCAACAAGTTGTGGATCTCATCGATCTCCTTGGTGAAAGCAGGGATACTGGCATCAGCCAAGACACGCTCAGCTGCCTCCTTTTGCTTCAATTTCTTCTGTTCGGCCTTTTGAGATTGGTACTCCTCCTCTCTCTTCTTTTGCTCGTCGGCCAAAGCGGTCTTGAATTTGGTCAATTCAGCGCCAAAGTCGTCGTGCAACTTACGAATTTCACCATACTTGGCATCCTTCTCCTTTCTGAGGTTGTTTCTCTTCTTGAACAAATCGGACTTCTTGTCCAAGATAGCCTTGTTGGAGGCTTGGATCTCGTTCAACTCCTTCTGGACGGTCTCGAAACGCTCCTGGACCTCTTTGTTACCAACTGAGCCCAACTTCTTCTTCAATTCAGCAATCTTGGCCTTGTCCTCGTCAATGAACTTCTGTTGCTTCTCAACCTCAGAGAAGTCCTTACGCAACTTACGCAAGGAAGACATCTCCTTGATGTGGCGTCTCTCATCGGCCAACATCAACGAACCAGAGCCAACTAAGTCGTCCAATTGCTTGATACGAGCATCGATCTCAGCAGCAGACTTGTAGTTGTTTTTAGCACCGACCTTGTTGATGTCGGCGATTCTTCTCTTCAAGTTGGCGTCAACGTTCTTGATTTGCTCCTGGATAGCACCACGCTCCTGCTTCAAATTGCCTTGCTTGGCAATGATCTCCTTGATCTCGGCTTGCAATTTGGATCTCTTGTCATTTGTCTTGGTGTCGAGAACCAACTTGTCGATCTGAGAAGTAAGCTCGTTGGCTGAGGCATCCAATTTAGCGATCTCGCCACGCAAAACTTCGATCTTTTGCTTCATAGCCAGATCATCTGGGCGCTTGAGGAAACGCTTAGGGCGTTGTGGGGCAGACATGGTGTAGGAGGATATGTTTTTGGTTGAAAAATTTGGACTGTAAAGCGGCCACCTTTACCTGGAGGGGTGGTAGATGCAGGCATCAATACGACAATATTGGGGGTATTGATAATGGCTTAGATTGGCAAAATGAATTCGTTATTGGTATCATTCTAATATTTCACTATTTTAGCCGAAATTGCTATGGGCATCTCTTCTCCATCATCGTTAACGCATGATGCTTAAACAACTTTTAGAACTAATGGGCAAGCTTCTGTCAGTGGCATGAACAAAACACATAGCTATTATTTAAATACTCCTCAGAGAAATAAAAGAGTTCTCTTCCGTCTGAACATCAAACGTACTTGTCTTTCCTTGGAAGTTATCAAAAAGAGGCCCTCATTCTTCGCCAATCTAAAAGAAGTGACGAGCTGCTATAAATCTTTGCATCGAAAAGTTTATCCAAGAAATACGGCATTATTTCTCACAACTAAATTAAAAGAGTATTAGTTTCTTGTGGCAAAAGGAAATCGTCTATGAAGACGAGAAAGAACCTCTAGGTAGTTTGGTTCGTTCTCGGCGGTGATGATACCATGGCGAATGAGAAAATCACAGATCACCAATGCACAATTTGGCTTGAATTCTCCATTGATCATTCGTTGTTTGACTTCTTCCACTGTCATAAGAGTAAAGTTCTCCGCTTCTCCATCTACAGGATGTGGGATATTGTCAATCTCGGACTCGAAGACCAAATCGTAAGTATACTCTATTTCTGGTTGTGCATGCCCTTCGGGACCGTATGGTTGGCAAATGTAGGTGACAGCGCCGGTCGCAGTGATGTTTTTGGTCACGAAGTCAGCATCTAGGCCGCCTTCCTCGTAACATTCCTTAACGACATTCTCCCAGAGCCCATACGGATATCCTAGACCCCCGGCAATCGTATTATCAAGTTTTCCGGGATATGTTGCTTTTGTGGGTGATCGACGGGGAATCCACATCTTAAGAACCTTGTCTTTGGTCTTTTCTGCTGGAATGTACCCGTTGATGTGCACACCGTACGTTACCACTCCTAAAAGACATGAAAATGCTCTCTCAAGTAGCATATATGGTTTAGTCCTAGGGTAATAAACGGTGTACAACTCGTCCCTCCATCCTTTGTTGAGCAAATCGTCGGATTTCCTCCAATCCGAAGCGATTTCAGCAAAGACCTTGTTTCTTTCTTCAAAGTCATTTAAGGCTCCTGCGATAGTGACTTCCTTCTTGAGTTTGTCGACTTCAAAGTATTTTGAATGAGGCAGATCAATGAACCTTGAGGCTATTTCCGGAGTGATGTAACCTAACAAAGCACCATCATGAGAACGAAACTTCCAGTAATATGGGTTTTCGATGTAAGGAAACGAATCCACAGACTCAATTATTGTTAGTAAAGAACTTAAAGAGTTTGACATGGCAATAGAGTGGGAATTAGAACGTCGATGCCTTGATGCCAATTAGTCCCAATCGGGTAATTCCTGGCCACCGGTTTTTGGTAATTACGCGTGTGTCGGCTTATCTGTAGGCTGTACCCACTCAGTATGTAGGTGGCCGAAGACCGAAGGATGATGATTCATGCCCCAGAATCAACCTTCGAGGGCAAATTTTTGGTGGTACGAAACAGCAAGCAAATTAAATTTTATTCAAATGTCGCTTTCGTCGGTTTTCGGGGACATTTCCGAACCTAATACGTGTGATCCTCTATTGGGCCCCCGCACGACCCTTCAGGGTATGTTTACATAACCTACGCCTATTCCTTCACCTCCCTTTATTTCGGATTGACACCCTTCCGCCTTTATTTCGTCTTCTCTACTGGTTTCTTTCGAAAAAAAGTCTCTGCTTCAAGCAAAATCTAGCAAGCGTGTCAAAACAGCTCATCAAGGGTCATTAAGGAACTGCCAATAAATTAGACCTCACCATAAAAAAACTGATCTCCCCGGATTCCGAAAGAAATCTTTGACTGATACACTGAAAACGAAAACACAATGGAGGCTACTAGCAATGGCAGCGATGCACCAAAGTCGCCGGTGCATTCTTTATCCTCCATACTGTCGTCTGAGTCCACAAAAAAGCTCATTCACAGTTTGTCTATGGCAAATGTGGTTAGTGACAAAGCCCCCATCGAAGCTGTCACTCAAGCACCAACTACAACAAGTACTGCTACTACTACTACTGTAACACCTGTCCTAGCGAATCCGAATTCCCCCGGTCTAGTGCTTCCCAAAGTAGTGGAAAGCAAAAAGCCGATTAAATTTACCGTTCGCAAGGTTTCACGCGATGAAAATGTCACAATTCCGGGCAGAGCTTCTCCTCAAACACGTCTGTATGCCTATGGGAATATTCCCGAGAACCGGAAACAGGCCACCGAACGCAAAAATGACTCCATCCTACAACAGAATCAAGAAAAGTATGATCTGTACGTGAAGAGACTTGACAAGATTGATAAAGAAATTGAGTTTTTACTTAATTTGCTCCCACCCTACAATGTTGAGATTGACTATGCTACCAGAAACAAGATTACTCGAGCAGTTGAGAAACTAAGAATGAAAAGAGACGAGGTTGAAAAGAAGAAGTATAGTTTAGGAATGTCTATTAGTCGTATGTGGAGAGAATTCGACGAGAATGAAACTTGGGTCCGGAGTGTCAGCAACCACTAGAAGAGATACATAACAAGACAACGAAAGAATGAGTTGTGACTAATAGAGACTTGAAGCTGTCATACAACTCAGCTGCGAACAATATTTAGATAATTATAACTGTGCAATCAAAATTACTAATCGATTTGATTTAAGGTTGTAGAATTACTCATAGTTACCAACGAAATGGCGCAAGCCTGCTTGCACTCATTTTCTGAGTATTTCTGGATCTACTTTTCCGACGAGACTGTTAGAGGAGAAGACCGGATCGGCTCTCAAAGACGAATTGGAACTGGTGCGGGCTACTTCGACACATGAGGAATATACTGTGTCTAAAACTAGCAAGTCCTTTACCGATTCAGGACGTAGATCGTGCACAAGTTGTCGAAACGAAGGCAGCTTTATAACGTCGATCGAGAGTTTGTTCTCGTGTAGAAACGCGAGGAGGTGCTTCAATAATTTGGTTTCTGAGTATGGCGTTTCGTCAAAGGATTCTGGTGTCAATCGTCTTTGAAATCGATCGTCAGATTCAACCCCTAAAGGACCTGAAGTCAAGTTCTTGGCATCTTGAACCTGAGGTCTTAATCTGTCATTGAAGCTACTTTGCTGACGCTTAGGCACAAACTGATGGATGTCTTGGGTGATTGAGTCTTCAGCCTCTGGGCGCAACTCCTGAAGAATTTGCTGATTTGACCGGTGAATATCATTCCCTCCATGTCTATTTTGGGGGTGCTGGAAGTTTCGGCCTTGGCCGTTTGGTTGTCCTTGTTGATGATGATAACCTTGTGGGCCCTGGCTAGATGAATTGTGCTGAGATCCATTTTGATTCTGATGAGGCTGGAAATTGTGCGATTGAGAGATCAGGTGCAAATTCAGATTGTGATTAACATGGTTTTGATTTTCGGGGTTTTCTTGGCTTGGAGCGTTCAGCAAAAACATCGGTTGGTTTGAGTTCAAATGAACACTTTGCTGGTGTTGTTGGGTGTTCATTGCCTGATGATTTGGATGAAGATGATTTGTATGGATACCATTATTCAACACATTCTGTCTAGATGAAATGCCATACCCGTGGGTTGATGCAGAACCATTGACATCAGAGCGGTGGTCTTGATCATGGGTGGTCTGCTGAAAATCCAGTTGATTTTGACTATGCAGTTGGTAATTCATATTTGGACCCAATTGATTGGTAGAAAGAGCCAGCTGTGCCAACAATGGAACCTGATGCATCTGTTGGGGGGCCAATCCAAGCAGTGACAAACTACTCTTTCTTCTAGCCATTCCATTGTCACTATATGAAATTTGATTTGGAGCGCCCGCATAAGCAATGGTCCCACTGTCAATTGGCATTGCTCTAGTATTGTTTGCCAGGGTTTTTGTGAGCTTGTGCGTTCGCAAATGCTCACTCAATTTCTTGGGGGAGCCTTTGTCACTTGGTCTGCGCCGAACAACTTTGCCACAATAATCGCAAACCGCAACATTGGGATCACTGGGGTCTTGAGCAAACCAAGACCAGACCCACAGCCTTTTCTTTGCTCCATATTTACGGCCATACCTATTATGCCGCCGAATGGCCTCCTCGAGCTCAATGCGCCTGCTATCGTTCTGAACTTCTCTTGCTCCAACCTGAGCTCTGACATTATGGTCCGATTGAGGTTGGGTATTCAATACGTTTGTGGAATGATTGATAGTATTGCTTTCTTTTGTGGTGAGCAAGTTTTCGGTTCCAGAAGCACCGAGACCATGAATCAGACTTATATCATTGATGCTTCCAAGACCAACCATGGTATTAGTTGAAGATCTGCCCTGATCTGAGAGTCTCAGTTCGGCCGCAGCATTTGCAATTGCCTTAGCTAAAATTGAATTGGGCTCAAGTGCTTGTGAGTGATCGTGCAACAGAAAGTCAACAGCACCTGAGTTCTTGTCATTAAACTGATTAACTTGATCTCTTCCGTAGGATGCGTTGTCATCAAAAGTAAGAGATCTAACACGAGGCTTCGAGGCTTGGTTCCCGTCAGAGTGACTTTTCGAATCCAATTGGCGTCCATCTGGTTGAGATCCTGATCTATCTTCTGTAGCAACCACTGGCTCTTCGCCACTCATGTAAATTCCGCGATCCAGGGTTTGTGGTTCAAATTTCTTATTTGAACTATTTGGATTGTAGTTGAGAACGTCGCCGTTCGCATGCCCGTCATCAAAGCCAATGTTATCAGGATCAAGCCCCATATTATGTCTAACATTCCGGCCAGTTTCAATTTTTGTTTGGTTATTATCTGCCCCACTTTTTTCAACGACCAGCAAAGGCACTCGACTGACATCTTCGAGACCTCCTTGAGAAGGTTTGGGCTGTAGCGGAGCATCAATTGTGGTTGCTTCGCTTAAACTACCATCAGTCAAAACTTTGCTGAATTTGAGGTCCTTTGGGATGTTTCTAGGCGAATTCTGACCGGCTTTCGCGCCTAGAATTGGAGGCAAAGAAGTTGATTTTGATATGATAGCAGTTTTTGGAATTGTCTTTTGGCCTGATTCAGACGACACCTCAGGAATATCCAGAGGGAGCCTCTTTTTGACAGAACTGTCAGCCGGAAGAGTTGTGTTCTCATATGGAGGAACCGTTTTGCCAATTGGCGGTAATGCAGCATTGCCCTGGAGGTTTGTATTTGTAGATTGCACTGTAACATGACTCTCATTACTTCCGGTCCCGATTGCCGTGCTTTGGTCAGCAGTAATTGGTTTGGCATCTATTGTTTTGGTCACAACATCGCGTGTAGCTGACACCGAGGGAACTTCAATAACTTTTCCGGTGGGACCCGAGGACGGGTTTTGTCGCACGACTGGAGGTGTCAGAAGTTTCGGTTTACCGCTATCCATAACACAAACCGGCTAGATATATGATGATTGTAAATTTGTCCAAATTGGTATGAACTCTAGGTGTATGTTTGTTGAGTGAGACCGGAAGGAGACCGGAAGTTGAGATGCGAGGGTGACCGAATCCGGGGTACTCTACTGGTCGAGGGCATATCACGTGCGTCTCTCGCTCACGGTCGCGAAAACGGTTGTCACGTGACTGTTCGGTGCAATTCACTCCCTCTCAAGTTTGGTTTCTAAATACCAAAATTCGCGCACAAATCGCGGTGTGGATGTCATCAAAATACAAGAAACAATATTGCTGCGTAGGTGGTTTGATTTGTTGCTCATACAAGAGATCTGCCCTTTTTCCTGTGCAGAGTTGGCCTACTTCGCTGGCTTATGCACGATATTGCCTATTTAGGCGTTTAGTCCAGGTACTGAGCGCGCAGTATAGCCCTTCGCGCATATGCCAATAGAACCAAAGGCAATCCCTGATTATCCTCTTTGGAGCACGCTCCGTTTTGGGTGGATTTGCAAGTAGATGCTTGCAATAGAAACCATTTTGGGCCTGATTCCTACCGGCAATGGAAATGACATGCCCAATGCACGGCGTCTATCTCATACCCTCCTGACTAGATTGAATTTGCAGCCAGCTCAGGGTGGTAATATATATTATGAACCAGGGGCATGGTTTCCGGGTCAATCACAGAAAATCAAATACCCGAGTTGAAGAATAGCATTTCTTGTACCGTTTCATCATACGTATACCTTTCACCCTAGTCGCTCTTTAGCAAATACACCCACCTTAGTCCCTCCTTTCCTCCCAAACAAAACCTATACCCCCAAAAATGAACTTGAAACTGTTAGTAGCTCTTCTTTCGGCCTCTACTGCCATTGCCCCCGAAGTTGAAAAGAGAGGTGCCGTGACCGTTCAGATGTTCCGCACTGTGGATGAAGCGGTCTCTGTGACTTCAGTGGTAGAGGGTCAAGTCTCTACGGTCACCAACATCAATCTCCTGACGACCACCACTACAACCACAAGATATACTTCGACTTTCACTTCGACGATCTTTGGGCAACCGCTTACTTTTGTCAGTGTTTTTGATGCATCATCAACAACTCCTGCTGGAACCACTTCGCAGAATCCAAGTAGCCCATCTAGCACTGTTCAAGAATCTCCCGCCAACTCCACTCCAACCACACAATCTACGTCATCTCTCCCAGTAACACTGCAAGCTACAGATGGAAATAATAATGCGGTTGTGCCTACCACTTCTAGCTCTGGTTCCACTCAATCGAACGCCGCAACTTCTTCTGCGTCTACATCCCAACAAACTCAACAAGTAGCTTCCCCTTCCTCCTCTTCCTCCTCTTCCTCCTCCTCTCCTTCTTCCTCTTCTTCTTCCTCTAGCTCAACACAGAATGGCCCTGCAACAACTGCCGCTCCTTCGTCATCAGTGGATGATCTCGTGTCTTCGGTCGCTGGTAGCATTACCAGTTTTCCATCCACCTCTGATGGCTACATTCTTGAGAATGTACTGACCTCGAGGGTCTCTGGTTCGATTTGTATCGTTGACTACGATTACTACTTAGCAGACTACACAGAGACTGTCACGTCAGTAAGCACCATCTACTCCACCACAACTCTTCTTTAGGGAGTTGTGATTCGATTAAAATATTGTATATGTTAATGAAGTTGTAATTTCAACTATTAAAATTCTAAACTTTCGACTTAGTGGGCCTCTATATTTTAATTGTACAAGCCAGTTAGTTTCCTATTAATTCAAGGAGGGTGCTTGAACCTTGAACCTGCAGCGGCCATTATTTTCGATTTTATCTCTCGAGACACAAACCCTTCTCAAAATAATCTTCCATGTTTCAATTGATTTTGTCATAATTCCTAGGGTTTAAGTAAGTATCAGAAGGAGCTGTATCGTCATTTAATTGTCGAGAACATAATTTGTACTAACCTCAATAAAACTGCATTTACGTGATTCATATCTCCGACTACTGATGTCGTCACTTCATATTGCTGCAATATTAAGTCACAACAAAACGACGATGGAAGTAACTCCAATACAAGGCAAAATCAACTTAATACTTCACGAAGTGTCAAGGTTGAGTAAAATGGGTAAACAACACTAGTACTTCTGGACTGATTCAACAGGTAAATATTGTTGATTAATAGAGGCTCTGTGGCCGAGCGGTCTAAGGCGGCAGACTCAAGTTCTGTTATCGTAAGATGCGCGTGTTCGAATCACGCCGGAGTCAGATATCTACTTCCTCTATTTTCTTTTTTGGCAAAGCATGGCCATATCCTAGATGGTAATTGATTCAGTGAAGTTAATTCTGAATTGAGACGCCAGGAGACAAATTCTTTTATTTATGGAAGGATCTCATTGAATAACTACTCTCAATTGATGTAGCACTCATATTGTTTAAAAGTATCTTAATATCTAGCTAACTAGAGAAAAGATTCGAATGTGAGCTTGAAATTTTGAGACGTGGTTTTGACCTTTAATTTATGCTGCGATACCTGAAGAGACGCATTGCAAAAATTAGGAAACAAAAATATATACAAAAAAATGCCTTCAGCCAGATTCGAACTGACGATCTCCTCATTACTAGTGAGGTGCCTTACCAACTTGGCCATAAAGGCAGAAGAAGTCTCCCGGGGGTGAGTCGAACACCCGATCTCAAGATTACAATACATTACAGTCTCGCGCCTTAGCCAGCTTGGCCACCGAGAGGTTCTTGCGAAATTGACCAATACTGGCTATTTTGTAGACAAATATCATCTTTTTTCTCTGCTTAATTTTCACTGATTAACAATTTTATTCAATTTCTATTCTTATGCACAAGGTGGCTTTGGTTTTTGGAGACTCTTTTGGCATGTGTTCGATGAAGTGTGTTGTTAATAGTGACTTTGCTGCTATAAAATGACATGTAGGATGGAACAAAAGCCCTTCATTTTTCTTTGTTTCTGTTTCTTGTCCAACAATACGAAAAAATTTACTCTAGGTAGCCTATTCGCGTATCGTTTACTACTTAAGCGAGACGAGATATGTACGACACCAAAACAATCCATAAATTTGACTATTCAACTGTCACTTGCAACGGTCAAAAGCGTTTCTACTTAAGATTTCCCCTCATTTTTTGAATTTCCTGTTCTACAAAGACAGCCACCATGGTAGCTAATGTCAATGAGTCTCTTGTGATAGATTCTTCGTCTTGAGTAGCACTTTCGAAAAGATGAATGGATCCTTCAATTTTTACACCATCCATTTTAGTTCCACCACAGTCAACAAATGAAGCGATAGGAGCATTAACTAGTGTCATTTCTTCTCCTATTAGTCGCAGCACTTCACTCCTCTGTTGATGTTTGATAGTATCATATAGTTTGCAAGCTCCTGGCTCTGGATGGAGTTTCAATTTTTTCAAACAATCACCCTCGAAATCTTCTTCTGTCACGAAATCAACCAAAGTAGGGGATTTATCATTCAATGCATAAATTCGGATTGAATTGCTTCCAAAAGTAGATGTCACCCCAGATGCACCATGTAAACGAAGTTTCGTTTTCTTGTAAATCGTGTCTGAATGCAGCTTAATGCCATTGTTGTATATCACGGTGTTGGTGCCGTCGGCAAACATCATGACATAGCATGTGAGATTTGTCTCCAAAATTTTGTAATAAACTTTGCAAAATTCAATCTTTTGACCATTTTCATATCTAGAAACAAGATGTATAGGTGTATTCTTTTTGAGGAAGTGGAATCGACTTGACTGAAAACATAAGATGGGCCCGTCACCATTCTTTAGGGCATCAATAGACGAATATATCAGAAGTTCATTTCGGAGAAGACCTGTGGTAAGTGGGAAGTTGCGCGTCCTTCTGTATGATTGCAATTGGTTGCAAAAAACAAGGGACGTTCCGATTGCAAGTGTATCAGCTGAACTCAATGACTCTAAATCATCTGCATTGTGATAACTGGGGTTTCTTGAAGCCAAAGAGCTCACAGTGTGATTCGTCACTAATGTTGAAAGCGTTTCATCGCTTGTAGATCTGCGGATCATCAAAGAACAATTTGTGGAGAATTGTCAAAATTGAGTCAGATAAGTGGAAATAACGAATCAGCAGAATTGGACTATGAGATATAGTAAGAAAGCCACATACAAAGCTCTTGGGAGAGATTCTCGATTTATTTTGTCTCTTTTGCGTTACCAAAAATTTAATTTGTCTTTGATACAATTTATGTTTAAGTTAACAGTGTGTAAAATCGTGCAAAAAGCGCAGTTTTAACAACTGATCAATGAACCAATTAAAAAAAAAAACAAAAAAAAAATGCGAGTATACTTGAAAGAAACTCCATGGTTTGTCATTGCCATACTGATCCTTCAAGTATTTATCTGACTATTAAGATTAAGGAAATAGAATTATCCTTTTACGAGTGAGGGAACTATGCTGAAAATAACCCCGCCACGAGTATCATCCGTCTTCAAAATATGAAACGGGAACCTAAAAGCTAGACGGTTTCCCTCTACAAGGCGTGAACTTTTCAACCTCCTTATCTAGAATTTGCAAAGCAACTCTCAGGTATTAGGTGCACTAGAAAAGGCTGAACTAGAAACAGAGGGTTAACTCAGAAAAAGCTTTAAACAAAATTAAAACTTTCGTTGCAATCTTTATTGACTTTGACTCATCATCCATTATTTTCTGCAGAATATTTCTACTGCACATCTAGCCTCACCCCCATCAACCAAACACAATCACCCAAAGTTACATACAAAATACTTGGTCCCAGAATTGATCACTTAGACCAACGAAGGGTATCCAAAACTCCGAAGCCGCATGACCTCATTCACTGTAAGCTTCGTCAACTCACAATCTGAATCTGCACCTCAATCCGTTTAGCCGTTTTTCCCGGCGAAAAGTCGCCCTAGATGGGGCATACGCCGGACTAACGCTAGAAACCGGTGGTCCCGTCACAAGACCGAAGTTCAGAAATCTTCGGAGCCGACCCAAGTCCGAAAAGAAAAAAAAACAAACGTACGGATTGGGTCTCAGATTCCGTCTTCATCAATGCATTTCGAAAGAGGGACACATTAACCGTCATTCTCAAGTGTAGACATATCACGCCATATCCTCAGCAAAAGCGGCAAAAGAAATCAAAGCGTCCGCACTTTGCGATTTATTGCATTGTCCCCTATAAAAGTATCAGAAATAGTAGTAAATACCCCACGTCTCCATGGTTGCAAGGATACACAAAGGGGTATTAGGATGGAGAGGGATGCCAGTCCTGCACTGTTACTGCGCCGTTTTTCATGACAGGAAGACTCAGAAGGTGTCATGAATTTTAGTGAGAGAAATGGGCTGAGCTCGTGAGGGAAACCTATGACAGATTCGAGGCCTTTATCAATATCTATAAATTGTAAATCTATAAACTATGGACTCTTTAGTTTCTGACTCGGCAATAATTTGAATCGGGTAGTCCTTCCTCAGGCGTAGACTTGGCTGGTATGGAAACATCGGTGTTAGGTCGAAGGCATTCGGCGCTGGGAGTCAAATGGCCCAGGCTTAGCGCTAAGCATATAATCGCAGAAAAAGAAAGAAAAAAAGCCCCCCAGTGATACAATGAATGGAGTCATTGCGGAATACCTCAGCAATTTTTGCCTGGTGCGTTTCATAGAATCTATAAGACCGATCAAGCTTTTATTACTTTAACATCTTATTGTCGCAATTATGCAACTCATGACACAATCAGGTATACACAAATTCGATCGCCATTAAATTTTTTAATTAACCAAACCTAGCTACTCCCCGTTCATATCCTACAATTGACACTCCATCCGTGCATTCTTTGCTCAACGGACTAAAGGCTTTTATTGTGGGGCCCCCTCTCTACCCCGTGATAATGCGGGGGTCTGGCAGATAACCGTTTCACCCGAGCATTCTCCGAAACGATGTCCTGCAGCCGCGCAACCTATGGCCTCCTTTTAGGCTTCCTAGCTCCAGCGCATATGATAGCCCCTCGGGAGCCTATAATTGTAAGCGGATAGCCATTGGTGGGGGAGCATCAATTTTCATTTTTCTTTGGTGCGCGACAACATCTTTTTCTTTTTCATCTTAATTTTTCTTTCTAACAGAGCGTCGGCGTACCTCACCTGCTAATCGAGTATTTATTTTGTCGTATTTTTGCTAGCTATACCTGGATCTGGCTGCAAAACTTACCACTGATCCGAAGACTGTTCACCTTTACCCCAAGCAAGTTTTGGCCACTGCCAACCATCGAAACTTACCTTGCCTGAACAGAACAACCGCAGTAAAGCCAAAGGAGCTTTCAATTAATTTGGCCAATCTTATAATATTCTTCTTTTCTTGTTCTGTTTAGTTTTCCAATGGCGGCTCCTCTGAAAAAATATATCTGCACCTATTGTGCTCGAGCCTTCACTCGCTCTGAGCACAAGCAGAGACACGAGCGTTCTCACACAAATGAAAAGCCGTTTCATTGCCTCTACTGTACCTCCGCCTTTGTGCGGAGAGACCTCTTACAGAGACATTGCAGAACAGTGCACCACATTCACAGAGTGTCACGGAAGGGACTTCGTGAGAAAGACTCCGCCACTTCAAAGCTGCTCCCCACTCCTGATTATCCGCCTGTATTGGAATCTCAAGCGAAACAGCGTTCGAGTTCTGAGTCCTTTGAATCTAGCAAAGCCCAACTATCGAATAGAGAGGCTACTCACTTAGAATGCTCGGTAGACTCTGCGTCGTCCTCTTCTCTGAGAAGCGGCATGGAGTGGCCTGTGTCGCCTCCACTGTCCTCAGGTGAGACTCAATTGAGATCATCGTCACTTGGTGATGCCAATTTGATTGCCAGTGCAAGAGTTTTGTTGCAATTGGCCCCGCAAAAGGCCGACGTTGCAGAGCTGCCTTCGCTTAACTACCTGCCCAGGACGCCTGCCACTAGTATTGTGGCCACCAGTGATCTTAGAAGCCCTAAAACTCTGCCTCGGGCCCATGGAAGCATAGCTATGCTGCCCAGGTCTTCTTTACAATATCAGCTTACATCTGCACCAGGGATCGAGCTGCAATACGAACGTCTTCTCTCTGCTGCAGAGTCAATCGAACAGTTTTTCGACAAAAGACATCAAGATGTTTCTATTTCAGATATGTTCTTGTTAGGGTTTTCAATATTATCAGAATCTCCGTTATTGCTCAGATCTAGATATGCTTCTTTTGAGCCGGTGTACTTGAATGAATACCTTCAAGGTACTCCATTATCTGACTTTGATATCGGTGTTGGCTTTACTGTCAGTGCAATAGGAGCCACAAGCATGGCTGGCTCCTCGGAAAAAATTCGTGAGGATTCGAAGATGCTCATAAACAAAGCCTGGACATTTCTCATCGAGCATTTGATTCCAAGACATACCCTGTTGGAGAATCAGCTCGAGGTTTTAAAGAACTTGTATCTCTTAGCTCAAACGTATCTCCATTACTTCGGAAGTGACCTGATGATCGGCTACTTGGAGGATACCACGCAAGCAGTTCTAGAAAAATTGTCACATTCTAAAGATAGTATTGCGACGGAAGTCATGAAGCCATACATGGAGATCGTCTGGAACATCTACATCATCGTGTCGAAACACAGAGCTTCGTCCTCACCCCCAAAATTTTACACCTGGGCCTTGAGCCAGACTTTAGAGGATTATCTATCTTTGTCTCAAATAATGCTCTCTTTTTCAAAGGGTTCAATCTCCATGCAGCAAGAATTTCTTGTTCAAATTGTTGCTTGTACATTCACTAATGAAGTGAATAAGCTTGCATCGGAGAATAGCTTAGCAATATTTTCCAGTAGGGAAGACTTGAACGAAGCATTGAAAACGGCGCAAAGCTCTTTGATTATGGCTGGTTCAAACACAACCAAACCAGATTTGTTTCATCTCTTCAGCAAGAAGATGCAACAGAATTGCCCCGAACAATTAAAGCAACATTTAAAGGATCGGACATGCCAGATATCTTCCCCATTCCAGTGGGAAATTCTTGCTCAAACTGTTCGCGAGGGGTTTTTAGGAGAGAAATTATTTAACTTCGTGAGCACATACTCCAACAGCCTGTTTGAAACAATTGCAAATCAATTGATTGATTTCATGGGTGCATTTGCTAGAAAAGAGGAATACGAGACAAAATCTATTGGCCGGATTACGGCATTGAGTACAGTGAGCTATTCATTGGCGCTCAATGGCAAGCTTCTCAGGATGAAGCAATTTGCTGATTTGTTCGATGAAGTTAGGCTCAAGAAGTTGGACTCGGTCAACTTGAGCTCATTTGTGCTCGAGTGGTTCATAAGTTTATGCTCTTCTCTCCTTTCATTGTTTTCTTCACAGATTAGATTTCAACTCGATCGTTTCATTTCGGAGAGTCAAGCCCTCCAGGGTTTACTCCATATGACTGAGGCATATCTGATTCACTCTGGCGTGACATCGACTGAAACCATTTATCAACTCTACAGAAATTTGGCAGCTACGGCTGAATTATGGCTTTCTACAAATCAGGACCATTTTAAGGACTTCAGGACCCACTTAACTAGGTTCTTCGACGAAGTTTTCTTAATAGCATACACGAGAGATCACTTCCAATTGGAAAATGTTCATTTATCGAATGGATCTCTTCTCTTGAAAGAAAAAAATGAAGGTGCCAATATCGGAAAAGAGCGCAGGTCCGTATCTTTGTCAGCGCCGCAAAAGTCATCAAACTTTGGTTCTGATCAAGCATCCATCGGTGGTAATTATGTCTTGATAAAGCCTAAAGAAGCGCTGCCTTCTATTGTCTTGCCTTCTTTGGAAAAGGCGCCTGGCGCGACTTTGCCTCCCTTCTTGGGTGTGTCTGGCGTCCATTTGCCGCAAGTCAGTGGTCTGCAGGGACAATTTGGCCACAACATACAGAGCGTTTCTTTCCTGGCTTTGAAAAATCCACCCTTTGTCTTACCCCCAATCCAGCATTCGTTTAAGGGTAATGAGCAAAATGACAGGGCTCTACTTAATTGAATGCATTATTTATTATGATTTATAATTTCAGATCTCTATCATATATATCTGTAGTACGTGTTTCTAGGTTCCAGAGGTCTTTTGCATTCTGTTGAAGACTTGCGTCAAGTGATTGATCAACTATGCGCAAGCATTTCAATACTAGCTCAATAGGAATTGAGAGGCAAAACAGTGAGACCTTTTCGGTACCGCTCATTTTTTTTGATTCAATGGAGGGGATGTACACTTGAGCATTGCTACAGATAATACCAATAAGCTCTCCTCTAACATTGAATATCCCACCTCCAGAAGAACCGTTCCAGCATGATGAGGAGGATATAGTCATAGTTGGTATCATTGCATCCAGACGGAAGGCATATGTAGTCTTGAGAGCAGAGATATACCCACGAGAGGATAATGGAAGGGGGATCTTGCTGTTCATAAAAAGTCCGTACCCTACAGAAGTGACGAGCTTGTTTTCAGAAGCAAACAGACTGCTACCAATTATTGCTGGAGCTACGAACAGTAGCATTGAATTCATGGTGTCAGAAAGCATGATAAAAGCTAGATCTAGTTCATTAAAGGGGACCTTCACATCAGAATATTCAACAGTAATAGCTGAATTATGAGCTACTATTTCGCCGATAACACCTTTTTCTTCTAGGAGAGGTCTAACGACATGTAGATTCGTGACAATGACCAGATCGGTTAATTTCACGCAAGAACCCCACGAGATACTCTCACTACCCTTCTTTATGCGGACGAGCATTACTGGAGACATCTTGTCAGATTCACCACTTAGGCGGAGGAGGTTACGATTTGGCTTAACATGCAAAGAGAGTCGAGACAAAATTGATTCCCAAGATAGGAATACGGTCAAGTCGCCGTCACCATTGAGCTTTCTTAAATTTCCGAGTACCAATCCTGTCACCGAATTGTCTGCCAAAGTGACAACGCCCCCAGCCATATTGTCTAAATACCTTAAATCACTCAAGCAGCCATAATTTTTGCCATTACTTTCAAGCAGCAAAGCTACGCTTCCGGTCGATCTGAAGTCAGCGAACATACTCGCATTTGATTCGCTGAATGGAAACGACCTTACAGTGACAAAGTCTGAGTTCGGTCTCGAATACGTGAAAGGAGAAAAGTCATTTTTTGTTTCCGCATTGAAGATCTGTTTGAGACTTAGCTCAACCAACTGTACTGATTCTACGAGAGAATTACCTTTAAATGTGTTCAAAGGAAAAAGGTTAAAGCCGTTTTCCAAAGCAAATTTGAGACAGTCATAAAGTGGATCCTTATGAGAACTAAAAACTGGCCGAGTGTATACCTGACTCACTTCATACCAACGTATCACCTCGTGGGATCCCAATTGTGGAGTGGAGACATAGATCTGATAGTCTGATATGTCCGAACCATGGTAAATGAAATGTGTTCTTTCATCAACTACAATCTCGTTATCGACATAAACCAAGTGTATTCCCGAGTATGTTTCTGTTTCATGTTTCGATCTAAGACGGACACATATAGGAATGTATAACCATGACATGTTGCATGGAGACCTGTGTGACGTTCTCCACAATCGTGTGCAGCCTTGATAAGGAATTATGGTTCTGATAACAAAACATATCAACATCCTGAATATTGATTAAAATCAATTTTTTGAAAGAATCTCAAAGCAGAACAAGAGTGAAATTCAAACCGTTTTTTTTTTTGTGCTTTTCATCTCTCGAAAAGGTATCTTTGTGAGTCGAATAAACGGGAGACATACCTTGTGCAATTTCATACAGCGGCACTGATTGAACATGAGTGAAGCCTTTAGGAAGGAGAAGAGGCCGCGCAGCCCAGAGCCCTTTGAATCGAGTATTTGCCATTAATCGCGGAAGGATTTGGAGTTCCCTCACAGCCAATCAACTTGAATCGTGTATGATTGTCTCTTCAGCTAGGAGTAACGAAGTTACAAGTTTACTCATCAATTGTTGCAAAAACTGCTTGTGGTGATCAAAATTACAGATTAAATTTTGATCCTAATCGCACTCCAGAGATTTAATTTGAGTGCCCACGATGAAGGCGTCGACCGTTTTTTATTGCCTCCTGAACAAAACATGGTGAACGAGCATTCACGAATCATACCTCCCGAACATTCCACCAGGAATGCTTGGATTAGAACCTGTTTGTCTGAGCTCGAGTGGCCACAATCTGACTGGATCAGTAGACCTGCCTGTCTTGCTAAAGATCTTACTCCAGGATGTTTACAATGAATAATCGTCAAGTTCGAAACGTGTCCTCCTCTTTTTGAGAAGAATAAAAGAATCGAAAACCGGAGTATTACCGAAATCGCGGCGGCGTTTTCGTCGCATTCAAGACCACCAGACCGAAGTATTTGAATTCTGAATGGCTGCAAAACTACCCTGAAAGACTGCATATAAATGGTACTAGTTAAATCTGTTATCATGCTTAGGGACAAGATCCCAAGATTCCTTTCTGAGAATAGAAAGTCGATTAGAAGAAAGATTTTATGCTCAGAGGTCATTATCTTACACAATCACGCAATATTGCTGCGATCGGTCCGCCGCTTCAATGATTGAACTCGAATCTCTTCTTATTTTCGAGAGTTTGGAGAATAGAGAGATATAACGGATCAATTAAAATAGAAAAACACATTTATACCTATTTAGTGTTTCCATTTAAAAGATTGTGATTAACCCGCATCTAAGCCGACTCCTATGATAGATTTATTGGTTTTCTACAGAATACCAGAGTGAATTTCCTAACCTTTCTTTCAGCTGAATTCATATGATAAACAATATCTCTCAGAAACCAATTGAGACTCATAAATGAACAATGGATCCAACCGCTGTTACAAAATTCAAGAATCAATAAAGCTCGCATAATTTCTTTAAAACCATAATTTAATCTTTTGCACGATATGGTAAAAGGTCACGAGGCGGAATCAAAGTTTATGCATAAAAAAAAAGCAAGAAAAATAGGGGAGTCGAGGTCGACGACATTCTCACATCGGAGTGAGAAACGGTACCTTGGCGAGTTGCAAGCCCCGTCTAAGCTTTATTTGAGATCATCGGTGAGTTGAGAACAGGAAGTACATGTTAGAATCTCGTGTAGCGGAGAAATTTCTTCAAATGCTATCGAATTTTTAAGATTTTCGCAGTGAACTTTCACATTGAACTTTCACATTGAACTTTCACATTGAATATTATCATGTTCATTTATGAATATTACATGACTCGAGTGTCAGAACAGGACGTCATTTGAATGTCCTTTTATACTGGATATTTGGTATAAATAAGCTAATCATTGTTTATTCACATTGACTAGCCATGGATTTTTCAAAAAAAAAAATATCCATTGAAACTTTAAGATAGACGGGTTTACCTTCATTGAAGTGGCTCTTGATTGTTGTTACCTGGCCCATTAGAAAGGGAATTGAAATTAAAAGTCAAAACCTGCTATAGCGACCTAATTTTAAATTTGAATGGCCGAAAATTCAAGTATGACTTTTCTCTTATTTTCTCAAATTGGATTGTGAGGGTTTGACAATGTATAATTAACCAGTTTTCTGGGTACCAACGTAATAACCATCGACATCTCGAAACAAACAAATAAGCAGCAATAGCACCCAGGGATCAGCTTCTTAATTCATTATTTTTTGCAATATCAAATACGACCATAATATTAGCTAGTGCTTTGCAATCTGAGGCTTACATGCAGAAACTTAGGGCTGCAACCCCGTTTCTCACTCGCTCCCTCACAAAAAAACACACTGTATGCAGACCACACATGACTGTGCTCCTCCCTATCATACAAAATTTTTTCAACTCAGAAGTCCTCTACTACAGAACAATCAGTCACAATGGGTATGTGAATGCCGACCATCCGCAAACATGATCAGAATCGATGAACAAAAAGCGCAAACATGAATGAACCCATCAAAAGATTATACCAGCTATCCTATGGAACCCCAAATAGACTCATCAGAATATCATTTCCAAACCCTCCAACAACAAGCCAACCTTTGAGGAACACCTTTGGACCATACGTTTTGACGCATATTACCAAAACAAAACTCAGCAAATTCGCTTTCAATCCAAGGGCTTAGAGTCACATTTTATTCGAGATGAGATGTCAGAGACTGATACTTTGGAAGAAGCACCGAACTTCGCACAAGCACAAGCAATATTCTTTTCGAGGGTAATCATACTTCACTACTCTTTGCGTTTAATTCTGTCTATTATCACAATTTTACTAACATCCAGTCAACGTTCCTAAGCTCAGAAAAACCTACTGCAAGGGAAAGGAATGCCGTAAGCACACCCAGCACAAGGTCACTCAATACAAGGCTGGTAAGGCTTCCTTGTTCGCTCAGGGTAAGAGAAGATACGACCGTAAGCAGTCCGGTTTTGGTGGTCAAACCAAGCCAGTTTTCCACAAGAAGGCTAAGACCACCAAGAAGGTTGTCTTGAGATTGGAGTGTGTCAACTGTAAGACCAAGGCTCAATTGTCCTTGAAGAGATGTAAGCACTTCGAGTTGGGTGGTGACAAGAAGCAAAAGGGTCAAGCTTTGCAATTCTAAGCGCTATCATTACGCTTTTAATACTCCAATACAAAACCTAGTTATAGCATCGTAGTTCAAAAGAAAATGCCTTTTGATCATTTTGAGAAATTTGGTAAACTTGAGTGTCTAGGGCGACTCCTTCACTCGTTCTGTCTTTTGAATGTCTGGTACCGTCGTTTATATTCTCTAATGGTTCTTTGAATCATCTATTGATACGCAAGGCTAGTGTTGTTTCTTTTGATTCTATCTAGGGATTATTTTACTACTTACTAATGAGTTATGCTTCAACAGCTCAATTTTACAAGAGCCATTCGCCGTATCCTTTAACTCTGAGCCAGCTTGAGTTGATCGGACTTCTTAATTAGAAGGAGCCCAAGCTCTCGTAATGGGTCTTCAGGCTGATTTCTGCTAATTTCTCGAAGACCTTCCAAAAGATGCTCTGTCAAGTTCTTGTTCAAGTATTGTCTGACGGACAGACCGCCGACCATCTCATGAACTGGTGGAGTATTGGCAGTTTTACTTTTCTTTGGCTGCGGCGTGTTCTCTTCAGAAGCTTTGCGTGTTTTGGACTCTCCACTTTCAGGTTCTAGGATCGTGGAGCTTTGACTCCCACTAGCCTCTGTAATTGATTTCGACGCGGTGTTCTGGAGACTATTCTCATCTTCGGTCTTGACATCAGATACACTCTCTTCAAATTTAACGGTGTCACTCATCTGAAAATTGTTTCTATAATAAAAAGATTAATGCACAGAGTATGGGGTAGTGCAGTGAATGTCCATTCCGACAATAGGCTCCAGAATTCATTTTGATGAATACGAGAGCAAAAATGATATTCAAGAAATAATACGAGATTGTCGTCTCTGTATTCGATTTTTTTTTATTTCTCCCATGAAGGGCTTTGACTCGTTCTTTAAGATGTAACGCGAATTGGGCCTGCCATGCAATCATAGCCGCAAAATAAATTGGAGCTCAAACAAGCAGTTGATAGAGATTGGAATTCAGAAGATATTTACTGGGCTCTGTTCTCACCTTGGAGTTTGCCTGCTCAACTTCCCATATTCACTGGCCATTCATCTCCTGCAAGTAATTGTCCTCCCTCACAATAAAGCACACCTACTAACTATTGTTCTTAACTCGATCAAAGAAGTAAAGCGTTCATTCCAATCAAACCCAAACATCGACGCGAGCCTGTCCTTCAAGTGGTCTCATAATTAATACCATCAATTACACTAATCCCGAGCTAAACCTATTCTCACACTGAAACCACAATATGGATCCATTTTCTGAAGTTGAACTGGACTGCTGGAGCCAGATCCATTCATTACAACAGTTCGTACAAAACACCACCAGCATAACGGAGGATGCTACTCTAGACTTTCAAAACAACTACCAAGAGCTTCACGAAACCCTAGAAGATCTTCGACAGGCAGTGCACATATCAGAATCGAATCCATCCGAGTTCAGACTCACCTCAGCTGATATTGCCAGCAGGAAACAAGTTTTGGCTCAATTGGAGGCCAAGAGCATTGCACTCAATGATCAATGGACGGGCAAGATTGCAGATCCACACCGCGCTAGACAGATTACATCAGCCAACAATCGAATCAGTCAAGATAATTCTAGAGACGCTCCTGACCCCTTCGATGATTCGGCTAGAATTGATCTGGAGTTCAACCAATATCAACAGCAAGAAATGATCCAGGCTCAAGATACACAGCTTGACTCCATTCACATCACAATGCAAAATTTAAATCAACAGGCCATGCTCATGGGAAGTGAATTGGAAGAGCAAGGTTTTATGTTAGATGATCTAGATCAGGAGCTTGATACAGTTGGCGGAAAGCTTCAAAGAGGTATGAAACGTGTTAATTATGTGATCGAGAAGAATAGAGAGACAGCTAGCAATTGCTGCATCGGAATTTTAGTGGTGGTCCTTTGCATTTTGCTTGTAATTTTGATCGTTGCATGATCTGTACGGAAGATTGACCTCTTGACAACGCTTTGTTAATACCGAACCAGGCCGATTCACAAGTGTAAATGCATGTTTTATCGGAAATGCGCAATCTATTTTTTCTATGCCTCCATACTCTTGATTGTCATAGAGTGAGGTACATATACTAAGATTTGAAGAAATGTCCATTTGATACAACAAAAGTTAGAATCGCAAAGCTCAGCTAATTTACGAGTGGGTTTTAAAAACTGATTTTGAATGCAGATACAGTGGATTTGTTGATAGCGGGACCTATCTCCTTTCTCGAAAGTTCGTCCCTGCTACTTAAAATTCATCACCCCATCTTAATTTTAGATACGCACAAACACCTGATTTAACCACATGGGTAGAAAAAAATCAAGGGTCAATCGATGATATCTGATATTTAATACAATCCCCACTTTTTCCTGTAATATATTTTTCATCTTTTGTTTTTGATATACGAGACACTTCCGACAGTTTGTAATCAGCAGTCAAACCATGGATCCAATTAACAAATTCGTGGAGGAAAACTCCAAGCATCTATACTCAGGAGCCATTGTAAAGAAGAGTCACCTTGGTGGATTCGGCATTTTTGCAACCACGCCGATCAATGATGGAGAGATTGTTCTTCGAGTTCCCCAAGACCGAGTCTTCGACATTCATACACTTCAACAATTGCGCAATGTATTTGTGGAAGCAGATACACTGGGAACTGTGAAGGAGGTGCTTCGGATTATTCTTCAATTAGATTTCGAGATACTGGAGACAGTGATTATCTGGTGTTACTTGTGTGCCTTCGTCATTATAAGAAACGACACGAATGTTCAATTGAGTAATGTTGAGTGGATTGACTCTTATTTAGATGTTTTACTTAGTACTGAAACCCTCGACATTGATGAATCGGTGCTGGATTCGCTGGATGCTCTCGTTCTTGAAGTAAAGAATCTCAAAGCCAGTGTCCGCAAATCGTATGACGAATTGGTAGGCAAGTACCCAGATACAACGAAATTGCTCCGATTTGAAGAGGCATTTCAACTCTTTCAGGCGGTCAGATCGAGAGTGTTGGAAATTCCCTGCGAAATTGAGGCAAAGAACAACGAACCAGAGGTCAAGCAGAGTGAAGATTCCGATACCACACATTCCGCAGACAACATAGACGACTTCCAAACCAACATATCATTGGTTCCTGTTTTGGATTTTGCGAATCATTCTTTTGAAAACAATGCAGTTTTTGATGTCGATAGGGCCACTAAAGATGTCCTACTTCGTGTCATCAAGCCCGTGAAAGAGGGTGATGAAATTACAATATGTTACAGCCCGATAACTGAAGATATGTCACCACGTTTCATGAATCTGTTCTTCACTTCCTATGGATTCCTTCCAAATAGGGGCTACTTCTCATGGCACATGGAGCACCTCAATACTGTCATGAACAAAAAGAATCAATCCGAATTTATTAACTACCAAAAGATTGCTCAATGGCTTCGTGTTCCTTTAGAACTCAATCTTGAGGTACATAGAAACGGAAACGTGACAGCCAATCTGGGTGACTCAATATTTCCACTTCTCTTCATTCCTGACCTCAAATATAACGCCGATTGGCGCCTTTGCAAAGACAAAATATTTGAGGAGCTCAGTTCAAAAGCGGAAGGATCAGCCGATGAATTCGTAATGTGGCTCGAGGAACAAGAATCTACTGGCGAGCCTATCTACGGGATTGATGTGGCCTACGGGGTACTTTTTGAAGGTGAGCCAGTAGTGGTAGACAATATCTTGAGCCAAACCGGCTGTCTGTCTGACGAGGCAATTGATGCCCTAGAGCTGTTAGCAATGAGAATGATACTGGAAATTGTCGGCGTTACAATCCAATCTGTTCCAAAAGTTCTGTCTCGCATGCTCCAGCAGTACTTTCACGATAAGAATGATATTTTGAAACGTTTTTTAAGCTAGTGAAGTCGCCGAGACTGACCAGGGCCCTATCCACGGGAATCAGATACACATAAACACCAAGGAACCCTTTCACACTAAAGCCTATAATATACAAACATTAGACCAAACAAAACCGGATTCGGGTATTTTGAAACATAAAACAAATTATTAATCAAGGATGTAATGAGCAATCTTGGCTCATGATCTTACCTATTTACACGTGATTGAGCGAGATAATCAATACAGCATTCTAAGCTTGAACATACGGTCAAAAAGCAAAACGCAAAAATAGAGTAATAATATTCATGACAAATTAAGTGTCACTTCTGTCAACAATTCTTCTAGAAACTTCACTGCCTCGGACTCGGAATTTGTAAGCCAAGGCCCAGCCGCGAAGCCGCGCAGCCACAGTAGTATAAAAGCTGCATATTCTCCGCGTTTTCTCAACAACCACTTTTCATTCAATACTTGCACGAGTTTCTCCACCGCAAGACTACCCTACAACTTAATTCAAACACAAATCAATAATGGTATCTCCAGTCCACACTAAAGCCGAGTTCGACGAGGCCTTGAAGCACTCCGGTTTGGTTGTCGTCGACTTCTTTGCCACCTGGTGTGGTCCTTGTAAGATGATTGCCCCAATCTTGACCAAGTTCTCCCAGGAGTACACCCAGGCCAAGTTCATCCAAGTTGATGTCGACCAATTGTCCAGTCTTGCTCAAGAGTACGAGATTTCTTCCATGCCAACTATCTTGTTCATCAAGGATGGTGCTGTTGTCAGCAAAGTCGTCGGTGCTCAACCGCAAGCTATCAAGCAAGCTTTGGCCACCTACGCTTAAACTTGTAGGATATAGTACTTTATAGATAATGGAAAATTAGAACACTTTCTTAATTATCAGTAGAGAAAGTTTAGTATGCGGGCTGCATTCCATTGGGTTGAGAGTCAGTGGACAAAAGCGTATAAACTGTTGTTGCTCAAGTCACCGTATTATTTGCACAAATCTCCCTACATGGTTTCCCTAGGCCCAAAATGCGTGTTTTGTTACATCATAATCTCTATTGATCCATAGCTTATCCCCTACACGTGATTTGAACACAAACTGTATATTTATCCAAATAATATGTTATTGAAATTCAAAAATTACTCCATTTTGATGTAAGAATTACATCTTCTTTTACCCAAAATGTATCGTATCATGATACGATACAAAAATCCATACTGACGAACTGTTTGGACCATCAGCACACGTTGGCGCCTGAAAGCATCCACAAGTTCAAAAATTGGATCGCGAGGAAGTTCTGGTGTTCCATTCTCTTCTAGCAAATTAATGAGATGGTCAACAACACAGAAAACTCCTGTTCTACCGCAGCCAGCGGAGCAATGCACCACCGTGGGGATTTGAGGGAGAGTGTCAACAGAGGCAAGTATCTTTTGCTTCAAAGCCAACATCATGAGAATATCATCAATCTCAACATCGACCGACATATCTTTCCAAGAGTCGTGGTGGAGTTGAGTGACACGGTGTGGCTTAGCGTCGTCCACTACCACGGCAAAAACTCTTGAAATGATTGGACCTATGGACTTCACCTCTTCTATTGATACCCGAATCGTGTGGCATCCTGATTGAAATTCACCACCTCTCCAATACGGGTAACATTTCTCTGACCCGTTCTCGTATTCTGCTGTCAAACTGACAATAACCAATGCTCTTTGATCAACAATGCATCTCCAGAAATCTCCAACTGTTTGGCTCATAGGACCTTGCGTAGCAAGGTAATTTCCCTCACGTATCAAACGCTCTTGTCTACTGCTTTCGCCAACATACAAAGATTTGCAGCTATTTGCAGGGTCAAGATGAGAGGCATTAATGTATTCACCTTCAGAATTGCTTAACAGATCGGTATTAGGCTCAAACAATTTCACACGTGAATGATCAAAGAGAAAGATATCCTTGTATCTGTTCTTATGGCCAAAGTCTAGTCCGGAACTGATAGAAGGTATAATTTCACCAGTCTCCTCCATGATCTCTCCCTCATGAGAGCCAAATGCTCTATTGAGTCTCTCCCTCTCCCTATTCTCCAAAATGTTAAAGTCGGCTCTAATTTTGCATTTGTCAGTCACGCTGGAAGCAAGCCACTGAGGGAGGAAGCTCAATTGAGACGGGTCGAGCACAATTGCAGATAGTTCGTCCTCTGCACAAGGCGCCATGGAGGTATTGAACACTTCCTCGTTATGTCTAATTCTAAAAGCTTTCGAAGGGAGATTTTGTGGCAAAAAGAAATTCGACAAGGCAGCGCAAGATGCAGAGCCCGGTTGAGACAGTCCAGAAAATCCTGGTGTCGAGTGCGATCTAACAGCCTTTGTACTCTTAAGTAGATTCGGTGCCAATTGGCAAGTCAGATCAGTATTTTCTTCAACTTCACCATCCAATTTTAGTTTGTCCATGTCAATCATGTCCGTGCTGCCAGACATTACAGATGCAGGGTGTTGCAACACCATTGCATCGAATGCGCCATCAATCAAGATAATAGATGGGGCTGCTTCAGAATCCCAACATGAAAGGTCGATGAGTTTTTTGCACATGTAGAGCAAATTCGAGGAGCTGCTGACGTTATCGTAAACAATCAAAGTAGGCAAACCATATTTACCTCCTGAAACGGTGTCAATCTCGGTATCGTTGGATTGGTTTGTTGAATTTGAAAGAAGATAGTTCTGCAAAACTAGGTTCTCATAGGCTGGAAGGGAATTGATGCATTTTTTAAGATTGAAATTTTGTCTCTTGAGTAGAGTCAGTGGGAGACAGACATTAATTGCTCCAGTCAAATGAGATTTCACATAATCGGTCAATGGCCTTATGTCGATTGGTAAAACATTTCTCAAAGTGGTTTTAGGATTGATCTCGGCGTCATGAATTAAGTTGGCAACTTCAAATGGAGACATGTATGAAATTGATGAGGAAAGAGCCAAAATTGCTTCACGAAAATTGGTCTGTGTTGTTCTTTTCGCCTGTTCCGATTTCAAGCCATTGAGAAAGGATATCTCGTGAATTGGTGGAAACGTTGGGGCAGTTACCTGCTTTCGGAGCAAAGGAACTGAGCCTGCCCTGATTTGGTTAGGCGAATTGTTAAGACTAGAATTTCCAGCAATATGTGGATACTTATGTGCTAGCTCAAAATGAGTTCCGGTTGATGAATGGGGAGGCTTCCTGAGAATATCCGGACGGGCAAATTGTGGCCCAGTTTCTTCCTTTTGATTTGGGACTTGTCTAGAACTCATCGTAGCTTGAGTGCTTGCTCTACGTGGCATTGTCAACGAGAGCAGGAGGACATTTTTGCTGTTACATGGTTGTGTGGGTATAAATTTCTCGTTCAGCTTGTCGTCAACTAGCGTGTCCGTTGAATGGGAAAAATCTTGAGCGGTAAATGAGCCCAGATGACTTGAAACTGCAGTGGATACAGAGGTTAAAGAACTGATGGAGCCAGCGCCATCGCGAAGTGAAGGTTTGCGGGGAGAAATGAAGGTTGAATTAGACTTGACCTGAAGAACAGGCAGGGCGAACGACATGCCGAAATAATCACATTCACGAGACGCCAGAGTGCCATCTGCGTTAGAAGCCATTGCCAGTGAAACATTCAAAGATTCCGACAGAATACCGGAGACGGTGGGAAATCCATAGCCCATCAGGGCCATTTGTGCTTGTGTAGAACCGGGTGACTCTAAAGGAAATTTGTAACCGCCACATAGCGGAGACGAGCTCATGTCTATGTATATATGTTCGTCAGAGAAAGGGACCTATGCAAAATCGACTGAAATTCCAGATCAAAAATATGATGGGTATATGCTGACAAAAAAGAAAGGCGTAGTTCTTCCGAATCTTTATATCAGATCCTTAACGGCTGATGACGTTGCTCGAGCCGAGTGTCAGTCACAAGAGTGCTTAGCCAAGCGGACTTCCTTTCGCCACCGACGCTTAAAATAGAAGTGACAAATGTATGAAAATATCAAACACAAGGAATCAACTTCAATCACGTCCTCGAAATATAGCAAGGGGCTTAGATTGTCGTACTCGATCGGGTGGTAGGTTGATTCCAGGAACTTGGCTAAATCACTAAAACAAGGAATCGCAAAGGCTCGCTTTTCAGAGCCTAGGCAGGACTACAAAACAGTGCAAGAAATGAGCACCAGGCCAATACGGGATCGTCTGGGGCAGAGTTAGGCGCGGATTCGCGTTGTACTCGAGACGAGCTTTTTTTTTCCACAGTTAAAACCACAGTAGGAGCGACCCAGTACACGAGGATGTAAGGGTTTTTGCAGACAAGGGCGGCTGGAAAGATGTCTAAATAGATGTACAGGCAAAGGAGGCCAAAGACAATGCGCTGCCTGATTATCTTCTACGATATAGTGTACAAAAAGAGAGAAAGAAAAGAGATGAAGGTGTGGATTTAGCTCTAAATGGTGGTCAGTGATGGAAGGAAATCATTACCGCAGGACAGGAAAAACCTAGGCCCGCGCTTACACAGGCTCCATCTGCTGCGTGACATCACACGCTGTGCGGCGGTCCAGATTAGGCCAAAAATAGGGCCGCGACTGGCGGTTAACCCGGGAAGTGCGAGCCTTCTGCACATTGCCCAGAAGGGGTTGTGTATCTAACCCTTTGGGGGCTGCATGTAGTGCCGATTTTCTGCGAAAGGAGGACAGGTCTACATATAGTCAGATAGTTGTTGCGTATAGCTTCTTCTGCGTTTCAGTCGCTGGGCCGTTCAGCCCACTGGTAGATTTGAAGGATAAGGGAGAAAAGGAGCTGAAAGCAAGAAAAAAGCGGGCATTTTCGCGTGCTTTTGAATCTGCTGACGGGACACTGATAATTTGCGGAAGCTGCCATTGTATTGATAAGAAACTGTTTAGCAACACTCTCCATCTGTTCTCTGATTCCGCATCGATTCAGCACAAGCTTCTGCAGGGGCACCTAACGGCCCGCTAGTGACGGGACAGCTGGGCACTGCACTTGCGTTTGCATCATCTGCGTCTGAATCTCCCTCGACCATGCGATCCAGCACTGTGATGAAGACAAGGTTGAAAGAAAGCTCATAACGGGCAGCGAAATACTCGATTTAGTAAAGGACTCAAAAATACAAAGGGATGATTTTTGCGCAGTTCTATTGTGCTTGGCTACGCGAATCGCTCCAATTGCTAGTTTGGTATGTACTTTGTCGTTATAGATCTTGCCATGTGGTGCGGTTAAGGGGGCTTGATCGGGAAATGCATGCCATTTGCGCTTGTAGGCCCAATTCCACCTGGTGGCCCTGAAATCACCAAATGCTGTCAAGGCATGGGCACAAAACTTTGCGTCCAGGGGAATATGGAATTTCGTCATATGCTACCGCCGCAATGTTCGATGATAGCTTAAATCTGGGATACACCTGGCCAACTGTCCCGGGGTGGTAGTACAGAGGGACGAGCCTACTACCCGCATAATAAATTGAGAATGGCCATTGACGGGTCGAGATACGCAATATGACGCAACGCGGAAGTTAGTTGACATTCCCGACGCTATTCGGGATGCTCTCATTTTCTTGGTACAAGGCGATTGCAAATGTCTCAGATTTGAGTTCCGGTATTTTGCTCTCTAAGAGATCTTCAGAATGTCAGGCAGTTGTCTGGAGGTCGTGAATCGAGTTCCGATGGTGAAGCGAACAGTTTTCGGATGTACTCGTGTTCTCTCTGCCCTCATCTTTGCCTTTGCTATTGGTTAGACTTAACAAACAAGTCAACCACCTATTCGTAGATAATTCTGTATAAGGGGTTTTGTTGCTATGAGTCTCCAGGTCATAAATTTCGCGTTCTCCTTAGAATCGTGAAGCCTGTGGAGCGAAAGGGAAGAGGATTTAGCAAGTTTGCGTTTCAAATATCACTTGTCAGCAGTCCGGTTAACCAGTTGGAGCTTTGTTGCCCACATGTCTTGTTGTTTGATTCTTTTCCCCGTTCCTCTCTTCCCATTCAGACGAAAAACAGCCAAACAATCGATCTTGTGTGCAGGATATGACTGGTTCAACAACCCACGCACGGTGTGTTCTCTTGCAGATAGTGACGGGTGAACATCACCGTTGGTACACCGTGTCGGAGTTAAGAACGGTCTTTGGCCAGACTTGGCCATTCGCTTTTGCAAGCAGCCACTCTCCGCAAATGGCTTAATTGGTTGTAGTGCAATTGAGGCATTGGCATGTCTATTAGAAATTTTGCGTATTGTTCAGCATCGAATCCAACTACAGTAGCCTTTGCGCTCGGCAACGGCATTCTTCAATTGATATTAATTCACTTGTGCGCCCGTCCCACACCGTAAATCGTCAGGAGTTTTGGGCTGAATTCCCTATTAAAGTCCCAAATCAAATCGCTCTTTAGATCATTGCATTCTACATGTGAACGCAGCTCGAGATTTTCCTATTGTAGTAGGAGCCTACTTTGGTGTGCATACAGCGAGCGTTCCTTTGAGAATCACCTGGAACAATGCTGGACCTAACTATCGGTGCGATTTTGGCCCGGGCTCGAGTACTTCACATTGGGCCAGAAGAGGATGATTAGGCACCACAAACAAGCTTGCTATCAGACGTCATCAAAATAAAATTCTATTTTAAGTATTTTCATATTGAAGCGACATGAATATTTATTTTCAGAGTATGACAAATCATAGTTGAAAGACCCCCTATGTTGAGATGTGTGACCAACTGGCTCTTAACCCCTCTAACGAGAAAGTTGCAAATGATCTCCGCTACCAAAATGCAAATGATCTCCGCTACAAATGGTGAATTCGTGGATATTAATGGCCGCTGCAATGATTGCATCAGAAAAATTGGCAATTGATTTTTAGATACTGTTATCAACGCCAAAATTGATGTGGCAAAGAACTTTTCTAGATTGTCAGTTGCGCTAACAATAGGAACTACGAAACCCGTGATTATCATCTTCTTCGTTTTCTTCTGCTGAGCTCATCGTAGTTTCTTCCATATTCAGAAGCATCGCTCTTGGGCCGTCTTCTTCGTAACCGATTTTCATACTTTCCTCCTGTTTCTGGGTGTTGAGATGATTGCTTCACCTGTGATTCGCCGAGCTGCGCTTGGTCAGTGTTAGAATTTAAACCTGATTGTGTACTTCCAAACCCTTGAACTTGCTGTACAGTGGGCACGATTGTCGCTGAGCTTGGTCGCAGGGTTGGCCTACTGGCCACAGGTGTGTGAAGCTTTACAGTCGGAGTTGTTGTCACCAGTTCAATAATCTCTTCTTCATCGTCGAATAAATGAGAGTTGGGCACTGTGCGCCTATATTCTTCGACGAGGTCTTTGTACTGATCTGAATCCTGTGCTATGCCACCACTAATCAATTTACTCATGAGCTCCTTACTGCCTTCCGTCAGGCCGTAAGGTAATTCTCCTCCTTTGAAATCGTTGCTGCTACCAAGGAAGCTGTTCGCTCTCAGATGCGTCCTACCGCTTGTTGACTTCCTTCGCTGAGTTTGTTCTGGTCCTACTACCGACAGCTTGGGTGTGGCTATTGGTGTCGCTGTGTTTGACTTAACAAATCCATCAAAGAACAGCGCGTTTACATTTAAATTGCTGGAGCCATCAAGACATTTTTCTTTCAATACTGAGAGACTCGCGAGACCCTCCTCATCTTGATAAGCGTCTGGAAGTACCTCTCCACACCGCAACGCAGCATCATCTTGTGATGCAAATTCTTTGTTATGAGCTATTCTGTTGTGATTCAAGAACCCCTGTGCTGATGAAAAATTGCTTCTGTGGCAATCTGGACATGTGAGACGAACAATAATTCCATCTGTTCGACGGTAGATGCATCCAGCAACACGAAGACTCAGTCCGCCAATGGAGGGACGGAGGGAGGAAGTCGTCGATCTTGTCCGATATGAATGTGCTGGCTCCACCGATTCTGTCTCAATAAACTGCAGGCTTATAGATGGCTTATTCTGTGTGTACTGCTGTTGCTGTAGTTTTGTGTAATTAACCGAGAGCGAGCGATTGAGTATATCGTAGTATTTGAGCGTGAAATCATTTGGTTCGTTGCGGAAAGAGAGCTCGTTTGGCACTTCAAAGAACTGTCTGAGCGCAAGCATCTGGGCCTCACATTTCCCGATTTCTTCTTCTGATAGCTTGAGTTCTTTGTGTTTTAGACGGATCTCAAGGTCCACTTGATTGGTCAATATACTGCGAAGCATTTCTGCTGGTATCAGCTCCAACTTCTCCATGAGTGACTGCTTATCTATAAGCGGTGGCAGTGTCTCGAGAGGGGTAGAGGATTTGCTCGGATGCATAACTAATTCTCCTGCAATTGCTTTCTTGTTCGGTGGTTTACTATGTTGATTAGGGTCCTGATTTGGAGCTTTCGGCTCGACAGTGGATTCGTGAAGTAGTTTCTGATGTCAGCCTTACGCCCCTGTGTATCCAAGTGAAGTAGTCACGTGTATCACTCATTTGGTTTGGGTGCAAAAAAGTTGATCGGATCTGACGCAGAAGCGCATCTTTTCATAAGTTTTCGATAGAAGTTTGCAATTTGTCTTCTAGTTGGATTCTGAGGGAGTTTTGCGGATATTCCAATAATTTGCATACGAACAGGTCCTGCTTTGGGTATTTGCTTCATCTTAGCCTCACTACAGTTTTGAGTGAGAGGCACAGAACTTGATAAATCGACTTGAGTAGCCTCGTTCGCTTGCAGAAATCTCAAAGAGTGCCTTGTTCTTTTTTGTCTGCTTTTCACTTTGCTCCGCGATCTTTCTCTCGTGTTTAATTTGTCAGCCCCAATAACTATCAACGGAGATCCTTCTTTCTGTTTATTTCTAGAGATCAGAGCATGATCAATATTAGAAGACGTGGTGTTCTTGGACTCTAGCCCGAACTTTTGGGAATTGGTCTCTGTTGAGCTGGGTAGTAAATCTGTGATTTCAGCAATTTGATCGTCAGCATTTACATCAATTGGAGCTGATATAGCTTCTTTTCTCATATATTGGGAAGATGCACTCTTGCTCCTCTTTTGGTATTCAATTCTTGCTTGTTCATGAGTAAATTTTGATCGAGCCTCTTGGGGCGAATCTTGCAAAATGGACACACAGTCTGGAATTGGTAAACGCAGAATTCTTTGATGAACCAAGTTTTCAACAAATTGCAGTCTCAAGAGTGTTGAGTTTGTGGTATTGATGCTCTCATTGATTTTGAGCGGAGTTGAGGTAGTAACTCCTTCTCTACATGCAAAAGAGTTTCCTTCGAATACATGAGGTGGAGTCTCAAATTGATACCGTACACTTTTTGTTTGTGAGGGGGTCATTTGTCGGTTAGCATTGACTTTCTCAGGGTTGGAAGAGTATCCGAATTGCGGTTGAGTGACTATGAAGTGTTCACTCTCGTAATCACGATGCCGGTCCTTACCCTCTTGAACCTTTATCAAGTCTTTTGCATTCTTGGTAGGAGTTGCGTTACTGGAGAAGCGGAGGTGAGTCTCTTTGACTTCCGATCCGAAAATGTAGGCCAATCGATCTTGAGCAGATGTTTCAATTGGAATAGTACAAGAAGCTATGACCTTGGTCTTTTCAGCTTTCTGAAGGGCTAGTTGCATCTTTTTGACCCTACGCTTCCGGGTATGTGCTACTGGTTAGAAAGCTACTCCAGAAGAACTAATCTGTCTACATACCACGCATGATCTTGGTATCTAATGATCTTCTCGTTGATTTTTCTATCATTGCGCCAATTAAGTTGCTTTTCAACTTTCAATCAATCAGTGATGAGTAAAAAATGAAGCTTATAGGACGATTTTGCAGCCATTTTAGAGCGAGAAATATGAAAGAGATATTAGAGGACATCATCAAGAACCACATTGATGTACAATTTCAACAAAATCTCATTGATATTTATTGGGATTTTTTCTCTCATTTACGCATCTTTTGCAGATTTTGTGTGTTTTTTTTCGTGACCTTCCTTTAATCAATATAGGATCAAACGAGTATGGGCTTTCGAATCATACGAAAATTTTTAAATATAATGAATATACCTCCATCCTAAACGGAAATTTTATACACCTCGAAGTTAACAGTCTAATGCTGAAATTTCATCTACACAGCATTGCTGATCTATATCGTGTTGATATTGTGGAGCACTTCCTGTCAACCCTTTACAATCTAATCCACTTAAAACAGTATCACACATCCCTACCACACCTCAACGGATCGCTCATTGTGAACATCAGAAATTTCATACAACCAGAAGAACTACATAATAATCTTACCGCGATCAAAGCTCTTTTGACTATTCGCGCCTGGAACCATCTCAAAGATTGATTGTGAACAGCATCAACGCGGCTTTAGCTCACCCTACGTTCCATAACAATCACTTTCAAATGTCAGATAAGATCATCAATCCTTCTGTGCCAACTCTTGGCTCACTCACGATCAATGATTCAAGCACTTCCGGGTTTGGATACAATCCCTCAGTTGGACCCTCATCAAATGCCATTACAAAGGAAACATCCTCGGCTCTATTGAATAAACGGGCCGTTCTCACGCCAACTTCTTCCAATTCTATATACGATCGTTCACTTTCCACCAAAAAGAGTCAGGGTATCAGCGTCTCATCTCTAGCGTTTCTCTTTTGCGAGATCGTGAGCTGGGCGCGCCGGCTGTCCAACAGCATTCTGGACCTTGAAAATCGCTTAAATGGACTCGGATATCTGATAGGGCAAAAGTATTTGGAGCTCGTGAAGCTTCGAGAGGGTATGAAGTACGGGAAGAGAGAGAATAAGATTCTAGAGATCTTGCAGTTTATCCATGGTCCTTTGTGGAGAGCTATCTTTGGTCGCACCGCGAATGACTTGGAGAAGTCGCAAGACGTTGATGATGAATATATGATTATCGACAACACGCCGCTCATATCGAAGTTTATCAGCATTCCCAAGGACTACGGCAATCTTAATTGTTCTGCGTTTGTTGCTGGTATGATTGAAGGTGCGCTTGATTTGTCTGGGTTTCATGCACATGTTGTTGCACACTCATCCCCGATTGAGGGTCTCCCTCAACGCACAGTTTTCTTGATTAAATTTGATCCTCTGCTTTTTACAAGAGAGAACATCCATTTCAGTTGATTTATTGGTGTGCTTTTCATTGATTAAATCATAGAATGTAATAGCTCATGCCACATACATTGGCCCTACTCGAATAGATATACGAATTACCGGTTGTTGCTTACAATATACATCGAAATCGTTAAACTTACAGATAAATTTACTACGAACTTCATATAGGAAATCAAGCTTAATTAAACTAAAACAGTTTTACCTGACAAACTGTGTTTGACTAGGTGCTCACAGACAGAAGTAAAGGGGCTTAAAGCAACATAGCGGCAACACCGGCAACACCGATAGCACCGATAGCGTTCTTAGCAGCACCGGCAACAACACTGATGGTAGCAGGAGCAGTGGTAGCAGGAGCTGTGGTCTTTGGAGCTGTGGTGGTTTGTGGAGCAACAGTGGTTGGGGCAACACAGTATTGGCAAACAATGGTGGTAGCAGTGGTGACAGTGATGGCAGTTGGAACACAAGCATTGTTAGCGCAAGAAGTGATGGTCACAACGGTTGGCAATGGGCAGTAAGTGGTGTAGCTGGTGATGGTGGTGTTAGTCCACACAGTGGAGGAAGCAGAAGCAGAAGCAGAGGAAGAAGAAGAAGAAGCAGGCTTTCTAACGAACAACTCGACGTTGGTGCAGCCTGGGAATGGCAGGGTGTTGTTGCCAGCAGCATTGGCAATAATAACCGGGGTCAGCTTGGAGAAGCTGTATGGGTCACCAGTGTTTTGACAAGAGAAGAAGTTGTAGTTCAAGATCTTTCTCTTGTCATCAAGAGAAAGAGTAAGTGGGGTAACAGCAGGGCCGAGAGCCAAGTAAGGGGCGAAAGAACCGACACCGAGTTGACCAGTGTATTGGCCAAATGGAGCAGTGATAACCTTGGAGTTGGTGTTGTAGTCCAAGTTTTGAGCGGTAGGACCAACGAAGAGGTAGTCGAAACCAGCACCCTCGTGCATACCGTAAAGGTAACCGACACGGGCATTGTTGGCGTGGACGGAGATAATAGCTGGCTCAGCTGCAACGACGGCAGCGGTAGCGAGAGCAGTAGCAGCGAGAGTGAACTTCATTGTTTTAGCGATTGTATGGAAAGGTTGTGATACGAGAAAAAAAGAAGCCCAAGGAGGTCAGCAAACAGGGCCCTTATATAGTTTTCCCACTCTATACAACTTTAGCTATCCGAATTGGGAAACATATTCGCCCAGTTGACCATTCCAAATGGTTACCAGGCCAAATAACCTGCACCAAGACAGGTTTCTATTCTAGTGGGTCGTAGTGGTAAACATGATGGCGTTGGGTGCAGGCTTTAAGCGTAATATCCTGCACCGCGTCCTATTCGAGCGGCGACTGCGACCCAAAACGATTAATACCAGCTGCATATGGCGCGGGAAGAGTTTTTTTTGGTAACAAAACATGGTTACGAGACGCGATATACGGCGGTTTTGTGGGGCCACATGTGTCAAAGCTTTCAAGGGTCTGTCACCACAGTGTCTTAGCATGCAACAACACCGAGACGGCAAGTAAACCAAGAAAAACTGCAAAACTGCAAAGCTGTCAAAAGACAACGGGGCAAAAAATACAAGTGAATATCGGTGCGGGTCAACAGTCAGCAATGTCCAGTTTCTAACGCCGGGTTGAGTGCTTGTTCTGGGTTGTTTACCATTCTGTTGTCCCCGCCCACATCGTGGCCCGTTTCGTCGGTGACTTGTGGGTGACACTCCTCATTTACGCGGGGACAGGACTTGGTGGTCTGCAGGCTCGTTTAATTTCACGTAACCGCAGGTGCTTGTATCAAATAACGAACACATCCTTTCTCTCACTGGTCGCCTCTTCTTCTGAAGCCAGCACATACGCTTGGGAGACGAGGACCCATACCAGCCCAGCACCGGGGTGAAGCAAATGGATCAGCGTCTGCAAATGTGAAACCCTCGCTTTGCACGTGCGGCTCTTTTTTTGGCAATCAACTTTCTTTTTCTCTCCGAGAGCGGCTTTAACTTTAACTGCTCAGCTGTATTGGGTGCCCAGCTGGTGTAGCATTTCGCCGCCTGTGGGCCTGTACGCCCGACCATTGGTGACCAATCCGGAAGTCCGGCCCATAACCCAACCTTGTTTCTGAATTTAGATGTCTCAGGCTGTGAGAATGCCCATCTTGGAGTGTTTGTTGTTTCTGCTTCGAAGGCTAATTGTGTTTTGGGATAAACCCGAACAAATACGACATTGACAGCATTGATCGCGCCAGAGTGCGGAATTTGTGTTTCTTGTTTTGGTGCACCTGCTGTGAACTAGATTCTAGAGGCGGCGCTTGACCCAATGGTGGTTCCATGGATGCTGCGACAATGTTCTTTGCAGATGTGCTTCTGCTTATTCACTACAAGGGTATTCTCGATTTGTCTTCCTAAATGATTTTCGTTTTATTTTTTTTTTCCTTATTTGTTCATTTTTGTTTATTTTTGTTCCTTTAATTTTCTCAATTTGTCTTGGTGGTATTTTGTAATGATTTCTTCGTTGTACTTGCTTCAAACTCCCTCCGTCTGGATATCCCACATATTCCTTCATGTATACACACCGTAGATTGAAAAACCTCCTCCAACAGCTATGGGTATCACAATTCGGAGAGCCACCATAAGAGATGTGCAGGCCATGCAAAATGCAAATCTCCTCAACTTGCCCGAGAATTATCAGTTGAAGTATTACATGTACCATATCTTGTCCTGGCCTCAAACAAGTTTCGTGGCGACTACATACGACGTAGACGAGCCAGAGGATGAATCTTCTGAGAAGGATGTTGTCGATCAACTCGCGGAAGTTAATCTTGCCGGCTTCACTACCGTAGACTCTGCTGAAATCGACCCCAAAGGTGATTCAGCCTACATCAATAAAGGTGAAAAAATAGTTGGGTATGTGCTCGGGAAAATGGAAGATGATCCAGACGCTGAAGACAAGATTCCACATGGCCACATCACCTCATTGGCCGTGATGAGAACGTATAGACGGATGGGTTTGGCCGAGAAATTGATGAAACAGCTGCTATATGCCATGTGCGAGGTGTTCAAGGCCCGCTACGTCTCGCTCCACGTGAGAAAGTCCAATCGTGCCGCATTACATTTATACCGTGACTCTTTGACGTTTGAGGTCACCTCGATTGAGAAGTGCTACTATCAAGATGACGAAGACGCCTACGCGATGAAGAAAGTGTTCAAATTAGAAGAGATGCTACCATACCATGGTCATAGTGAGGTTGATGATCTCACGACAGACCTTATTTAATAAAAGTTACGCATTTTCTGTAATTTGCCGGTGGCTGTCCCTAGCACAAGCCCGGTCGTAGCCCTACAAATTTTCTATTCCCAATATTATATTCAAACGCACCTCAACGTGCCAATAAAACAAATAACTATGCAAAACACCTTGTTCTGTCGCCAAGCAACGCAAGCTTAGTAACGCTCCTTCATTCTCGATGCCATCGTACGCAAGTTACCGTACACCTTTCCTGGGGGAGATCCCAAAATCAATGACACCACAGCTTCTCTAGCCATGCGGATGTGTGTGAAACCTCCCAAGATGTGGATCTTGGAGTCTGCGACAACAATTCTGGTTCTAGTAGCGTTCTCAATTGCAAACTTTGTCTTACCATCCTTACCGGCAATACGGCCAATAGCACGAGACAAATGATCACCGGTCAAAGTCTTAACATCCTTAACCTCGAAAGTCTCAATATATAGGTCATCCAATCTTAAAAGAGCAATAGCATCCTCGACGTCGAATCCCAAAGTAAATGCCTTGATGAAGTCAGCACCTTTTTGCAATGCACCCTCGTCCTCGGTAGACTTGTTTGTTCTTAATTCGACGGTCTTGGTTTTCAAGTTCATTCTCACTTGTAGCTTGAGGTGTTCAACCAAGGGTGGGTATATCTTCATCCAAGTGTTTTTGAGTGGAGTCATTCTGTGAGGGGGAACTGCAACTTTTCTGCTCTCCAACTTGACCTTCATGCCACTCTTGGCAGCAGCAGAGAACTTAGGCTTTCCGCTCTCGTCCAAGACAACCTTTTGGTCTGCTTCACTTGTCTTTTCCACTTCCTCCATCGCTTCATCCTCCTGGGGAGCGACCTCGGATTGCATGGGAATAGCGGTGGTATCTATAAGAGTCTCATCTTCTTGTTCCACCACGACTGGTTTTTGGGCGATTTTAGCCGCTGTGGGTGCCACCATTTTGTCTTAGAGTAGTTACTGGAAATTTGTATTTGCCTGGTTGGTGTGCAGGGAGATGCGATGATCTTCAGCGATAGCGATGAGATAGGTGGGGAGGTGTTGAAATGGGAGTGTGAATAAAAAATGAGGGTGCTCCATGACATCTCATAATTGGAGCAGTCTATTTCGTCCAAATTATTGGATGTGAAATGACGGAATCTTTGGAGAATAATTGTAGAAGTTCTTCTGTCTTGAGGGGAGGCTAGAAGCTCTTTCCATATACTGAGCTGGCTGGAAACAACAAGCTTCCTGTTAATAAATCATGAAAAAAAAAATGTTTCATCTGCTCATCCTTAAATACAAATGCTTCTTTGATTCGAAAATTCTTTCTTTAATCGCTTATCGGATAACATCCTTCTTTATCTAAGGCTCACATGACCTAATTAATTCACAAAAGCAAGAAAATGGAGTCCCAAGCTCGATGGCAGGTGCTCCAAATAGATTGATAATTTAAAATCTCCTTTAAAATTGCGAGTCATTTCTGATTCTATTTAAAACTGGGTGTTGCCCCCTTCTATCCCCGGAGGCGCCGGTGCCTGTCTCGCATCTACCCCAGCCTATAGCTTGCGCGCAATTTTTTATCAGGGACCAGCTTCTCTTCAGTGCACCTCCTCAAGTTCAATGCTTCGAAATGTGTCGCAGGGTATGATCTCCCGGCATTTGGCACAGCTTGCCAGACCGGGAATCGTCCCGATTTGCCGTATCTCTGCAGCGTCGCTCCTTCTAGGCCGGCGTCTGTTCTTTTGCAGTCCTAGATCTGCCGAGGAACACAAAAAGCCTGATCCACTCAAAATTCTGAAGATCACAAAGAAGTCATTGCTTGCACAGAGCTCGTCTCTGATTTCCCGCTTATGGGTTCACATCAAATGGCCTCTCACACGTAATGATAGGTCCTTGACCATGGACGATCTATCTGCATTTGCTTCATGGTTGGTAATGGGTAACCTCTTGTGGATTATCTTGGGTACCACTACATTCGGCTTCGTAGCTATGTATTTTCTCGACACCATGGATAAGTTTTGGGAGTCCTTGAAGTCTGCTACAACTGGTGCGGATGATGAATCGGAGCAAACAGAGCGCCCAAAAGTGAAAAACCAAGACAAGAGCCTCATTGGAGAATTGGCGGGTACAGTTCTCTCTCATGGGTTGGGTCTCCGTTTTGCATTTGAAAAAGGCAATGTGTTACCAGTTTTCGAGGACGGTATGTTGAAATTCAAGAATGTCAAGATCTCTCTGCGGTCCTCGTCCAAAAGTGACAATCTCCTGTTTTCTGCAGAAATATCTCTGCTCAATCTCAGCTTGTCTTTCAAGAAATGGTATGAAGGCAACGGCCTTATCTACAACATGGAGATCTTCGGCATGCAAGCCAAGGTCCATCGGAAGCATGAAATTCCGGACAATGACATGCTGCCTCAAGACCGCAATGACCAGATAATTCCTACCTTCAATTCCATGGCATTGTCATTTAGTAACTACAATGACACCCACAACATGCAGAATGACTTGAATGAACATAGTTATCTGGAGTTGGAGAGCATCAAACAAGACAAACATATCTCATTATTTGACCCAGAATATAATTTGGCAAATGTCAAAATTCATGACTCGAAGATTGAGCTTTACGAAAACGAAGACGTGGTTCCATTCAAGATAACAATTTTCAACTGTGACTTACCAAGGTTGAGAGGCAATCGTTTGTTGATAGACTTTTTCAATGCCAACAATGTTACTGGCACGGTCAATAACTCCATGTTCACCATTCATAAGCACCAGACTTTCGCAAATAGCGAAAACACAGTCAGGTTCAAGCTTGATGGTATTGACATGGGGTCTCTCAGCAAAGCTAATCCACAGCTGAAATTCAACTGGTTGGTAAGCGGAAAGGCAGAAATTGTGGCAGACATAAGATTGCCCGACTTTGAAGCGTTGGAATCCGAGAAGGCTTCCTTGGATATGACCTCAGGTGGCTTCTTTCAATGGATTATGGATGAGATTAAAGATTTGACTCAGCCAAAGATGCCATCGGCTGCCAGCCCACAGCATGATGAAGGCTTGTTTAAGGGCGCAATTGCAGCTCTATACGAAACTTTTTCGGCACCACACGAAGACGAAAAACTAAGTCTTCAGGAGTCCGATTATGTGATTGTCAATGTAACTGTCAAATTCAGGAATTTGAAGGCTACGTTGCCGCAATTTCTCCCCATGGCATCCTCCGCACCCATCCCTTTCGTCACTCTCCAAAACTTACGATCGTTAATATCCTACATCAATGGTCTGGATACCGAAAAGCCACTCGTTATTAAAACAACAGTCATCGAAAAACTCTCAGATCTCTACAACTTGGATGTGATCTCACAAACCAGAGTTTTTGATGCTATTGTCGGTGACATTTATGACGATTTATCAAGAATGATCAAGTTGGACGAGAAACGAATTATGGATGAGAGATCTCATATGTGGTCTCATTCAGTCGTGAGTCAGTTGCTCCTTCTCGGCTTGGGAGCTTTGGCATGATGATTTACGATTAGTACATAGCATTTTAATGAGTAACGTATTTGCATAACATCGATGTATCAATCCTTCTTTATTAGGGGCACCGAAAGATTCTTTCGATCTAGAAGCTCTAGCTCTAGCTCTTTTCCAACGGGCTTAGCTCCAATTCCTAACAATGCTCCCCGTTGACGATGACGAGTGTGCATTGATGTGGAAGTCTTATCTGGACCCTTCCATCCCATCCCTCTCAACAAAGCAGCTCCGAACTCTTCAACAGGCACATCTTCATAATCTTGTGCTGTGTTTTCTGCACCTGCTTCTCCAAAATTGTCGTCGTCACTGTCATCTTTGACCGGAATTACTCTACTACCGATTTCTTCTATTTGTTCACCTGATAGAAGTGATCTCGTAGCTTCATCTAGTTCACCATCAGGAGCATTCTGGATCTTTGATGATTTTCTTCGTAGTTTCGTAGATTGATTGATTGGTTTGATGACAAGTTTAGCTTTGTGCCCGAGCGCCACTTCGCCTGCCATGGCACCTTTTTTTGTGTCAAAAGAGTCAATGGCTTTTATCGACTCATTTTTTGGCTCATCCGACTCGAACGCTTTGCTCTTATTTAGACCAGCTTTTTTGACGGGTTTAGAAACCTTGCCTTTTAGATTGAACAGAAAGCTCATGGTTTCCTCTTCTTGTTTGTTCCTCAGATGAGATCAGATAACGATTATGTGGGGAAAAAACTCATCAGTTTGAATTTCAAGTCTTTGGTTTTAGACTCGTATTCCAATTGTTATTGTGTTGTTTTTGGTTCAATTTACCTTTTTTTGTTCGTTCTTTTACAAAAGTTGGACTGTGATAATCATTACTATATTTTTGACAGACATTGTAGAAATTGGAGAATACTCAAAAGTGGACTTAAAATTCGAAGAACACAAATTTGAGTTCAGTATCTAAGCAAAGCAAATCGCGCCGCCCGAAATAATCGTCTTTAATCAAATTGAATGAAACTACAGAAAATTGGCATCACTGCTGTGGTATCGATAACTTCAATGAAATCATAATGAATGTGACATCACAATAGATTCAAATACAAATGACTCTGAAGACTTAATTCGAATGATTTGAAACAAACCAATTCCTTTTAAATTGAATTTATGCCATCAAATCATAACTTCTATTGTTCTGTTGGTATCTGCTTACCCTAATATCGCGTACTATAGCGCGTCACAATACTTAGCTACTCCATGCTATCTGGGCTGGAACAATACTTGGGGATGGATGAGCTCCCGCCGAGCCCAAGTTCCGGAGATTACTATCCTGAGGAGCCGAGCTCAAGCGATATAGCCGAATCTTTCAGAGAAAAAGATACATCTCGACCAAATGGATTAATGATGCTTCTATCTGGAAAGCAAAAGACTAAGCGAAACACAAAAAAGAAAACGAGCCCGCCATCCACGAGTGGAGAGGACTCCATTGAACAGTCTGGCCAGAGTTCTTTCGTTGACGATGATATTGTGGAGTCAGTAACAATCAGCCAGGAGAAATCAATTCAGGGCACTATGCGCACAGATGAGATCATGGCTCTAGAGAAGCGAGTTTATTCCTCTGCACAGTCCGTATCTGCTCTTGATCTTTTACAGAAACATCAGAAGCCTCTGATCGTAGATGAAGATGTGACCATCATAAGCGAGTCAAAAGACTCGCTAGCGTTGCTTGAGAACAGATTCTCAGCGGCTAGGACGGTGAATGCAAGAGATTTGTTTCTGTCCTTTGGGCCCAAGAGTTCCAAAAATAAAAAAGGAGAATGGACTTTAAAAGTGTGTTTGAAAGTCAGCCCCGACAAATTAGCTGCGATCAAGCCCCAGAGACAGATTGCTGCCGCAAAACCATCGCTAATAGTGACACTAAAGGTTCCCATTGTGGCATTACGCGAAATTCAACGAACACTAAATCCTTTGTTTACACGAAGTTCTGGTAATGACAAAGGTAAGAATGCCAATAACGTCTTTGCGATGATGATGAAAACAGCCACCAAAAATGCGCTACCAAAACTCACCGATCTACAAAAGCTCAATGGATTGGAGCCGCCCTCAATCAAGAGGAATGAAATGCATGTCGTAGCTGATGAAAAAACTACGGCGAATCTTGGCCTCAATATCTCTGCGCCTTTACGCTTTCCAGGGCAGGAGTCCTTGGCAATTGAAGGATCAATGGATCTGCTTCTTGATAAAAAACAAAATCTACATCATCTGCATCAATTTTCTTTCACATATACGACTACTCTTATTGAAGATTGTCGTATTCCTAGCATTATATCAACAAATGCCCCGCTAGCCTCGAATAGTTTGAGCCACAAACGAATTTATGAAGAATTCATTTCAAAGCGTGGTTCTGTACAATCAAATCTTCCTTGGCCGCAGGCGTTCCAACCACCCGACTCGAAGTCCTTACTCACGGACGAGGACTCAAAGTATTACTTAGAGAAATGGATCGAGAACAGTTTTAAAATATTGAAGACGCAATCAACTAGAATTCCCAGAGATGTGAAGAAACGAGAACAATTGCGCAGACAAAAACGAAAGCTCGATCCAATGGGTGATTTTATAGTAGACGATTTCGAGGACGATGGAGAGGATACAGAGGAAGATGTGTACCTGCCAGTTCTAATAATCCAAGGTGACGTTGGATCGTGTAAGACTTCTTCTGTTTACGCTGCTATGAATGCTTTAAATGGATACGTCCATGAAATAAATAGTGGCCAGCAAAGGTCAAGAAAAGACCTTCATTCATCCTTGAAAGAATTTTGCACTACTCAGATTATCCATAAAAGCCGAGAAGAGAAGACATTTCAGAAGGGAATTGTTCTCTTCGAAGACTGTGATGTCTTGTTCGAACAAGACAAGAACTTTTGGACTGTCGTTCTGGACGTAATTAATTACTCAAGACGACCAATTGTGATCACAGTTCGTGACACCTCTGTTATTCCCAAGAGCATTTGGGAAATGGCGGAGGAGCAAGACTCGATCATCACCTCGAAGGTAAACGATCGAGAGGCATTGTCACAATACTTGTGGCTTTGCTGCTTTGCGCATGGGTGCATTTTAAAAAAGAATGTACTTGAACTCATTTTAAACAATAGCATAACATCGACTGGTTTCGATGTCAGAAAATCCCTCATGATAGGTCAGCTCTTGTGCTCTGGTAGACATGGTGCTGACGGATCATATGTGGAGATAAACACAGTTCCGAGAGAGTACGAAGATTTACATCCCCTGAAAGATTTGCTGCAAGCTACACTTCAACTCGAAGCAATGTCAATATCAGATATTCTCATTAAGAACACTCCTTCATCTATGTTGCATGAGCCAATCCCAAATGAACTTCTTGACATTTATATCATTGATCAAACTCATCTCTTGACTCAGCAAACACTTCCTTTTGAACTTAACATAGGCGAAACGATAGAGCATATGAGTAACACGAGTATTCCGTATCAGGATTGCGAAGGTGATTTTTCTCACATCAAATCATCCACCATAGACTTCATATCCTCCCGCGCCAAGAAGATGCCTCGATTTTTACAGGACATGTTTGGTACTAGAGCTCAAACAAGAAGCCGGTCGTCCACAGAGTCATTTGTAGAGGATATCGAAGTTCAAGGCCTTCCTGACAACTCTACTTGCTACAGTATGTCAAAAACAGCATTTATTCTAGACCTCGCTCCAATTTCGAGAGATTGGGCCCATTTTCAAACCTCGCTATTCAAATTAGACTCTTCAAGGGCGAAATCTCAAGGTGAATCTCTTGAAGAATATCTCAACTGGAGGAGGTTTCATGGTAATTGTGATGCTGTTATGAAAACCATTTAGATGAATAACTTTGTATATAAAGATGAACCCAATTGCATACATCTATATGACTCTGGTTTGTGATCTGATCATACCACCTCCAAAAGAACGTATTGCCTTATGCTCGAATTTCATGGACTGGAGTCTTCTCCAAGCTTCCTCAACATGATGCGGTTGTATAGGTTTAACCAATTCGTCAGGTTTGTCGAATAAATACTTTCGCTTCCGCTTTGCAACCTCTTTCCCAGTCTTCAGTAGTGACTGTTGGAAAAGTCTTTCTTCAGCCGCCTTTATCTCCATAGCTTCTTCAGTGATAGAACACACAATTTCAAACGTGAGGAAACCAAGAATATCTATTACATCATCATTAGGACGAGTCTCGCAAATCTGTGCTATCTGCGCCCATTCCCGAAACTTCTTAGCCTTTCTAAATGTGAATGATGCTTGTCTGCATTCTGACCAATGTACATATTCTTCTTTGGTCATGTTCTTTGTTCTTTCGTCTGCCATTTTAAGTCTTTTGAGTGAAACAAGAGTGGCGGCTTTCTCTTCCTCATCCTCATCTTGAGCTTCCTCCGAAGCATCGTAATGTTGTTCACTGAACATGAATTGGACCTCCCATGGTAGACGGATCTTCAGTTTCTTGTATCTTGTAATCATTTTGGATTGGTCGCTTGTTTGACCAGAACCGGAGGCAGGAGCTCCTGCTTCCTGCTCCATGAGAGACTCCGTTCCTCCGCCTTCATCCTTGGCATTCTTTCTGACATCTTTCCATGAAAGATACGTTATTAGACGGATCACTTTGGCTTTGTCGTGTCGAATGAGAAAAATCACATCTTCAGGTGCTATGGATCTGGTTCCGCGTAGCGACGCGGTTTTAGTCGCCTGTAGAAGAATTTCAATGACTTGCCCGCGGACTATATCTTCTATCAACAGTGTGGTTTCGATCGGAGGATCTGTTGTCTCGCCAGAGACAAACATCATTTGTTGCACCTCTTGGCGGTACCTGCTTTTGTCCATGGTATTCTTAATTGAGTTGCTGATATATTGTTTTAATTGTTTTGTTGTTTGTCGAGGTGTAGTGAATGCCTATTTAGATATGAAGTGAACTTGGGGTAATCTATAATCAGTAAACATGCATGAAAGAAACACACACACACATACATAAATCCGTAGCGAAATAGACAAAAAAAACAGAGCCAATATAATGACCTCTGATTGCCTTCGAATTTTATTATAAAAAAAAATACCTTGAACAATTCGAACTACTAACACTATAGTAGTTCAAACAACACCCGAGGACCAGGAAAAATGAAAAATGGAGGGTCAATGTAGATTTTTTGCAGGAACTACGAAGTGATATTGTGGAGAAAGGTGAAAATTTGTTCACTGTTGTACGGGTAGTAATTCAAACCCAATACGGAATCAGGCTTACATAGTGGCACAAAAGAATTGTCACAATAATGCTTCCTAAATTGGAAGAATTAAATCGCCGAATTCTATTAAATTCGACATCATTACGTCAATGATTGTTAGATGCAAAGGGTTCTGTTTTGTTAAATGGTAGGTTAGACCTAATGTTGAGGCGGGTAACCGCGCACCACGACTATAAAGAGGAGCGCTCCACTCAAATTTTCAAATCCATCGATATCTATATCTTTCAAGATGTATGTTTATACCTAAATGATAATGATGAACAGAGTGCATTTGGCTCGAGACTTTCTGTCGGTGTGGAAAAAACACAGCTACCTTACTATTTTTTGTCTGAAATCACCTCTTTTTTGTGACCTTATACTAATTTCTAGTGCAACGTGAACGACGATTTAATCACCCCTATGGCTTCATCTGACTGGAAGCTATACCTCGAATCCGTAGAATAAACTCTTGTGCTCGTACATTTACATAAGTGTATGGGCAAAACCGTAGATTTGTGTTCGCAAAGCACCTTGTGTGTTAATTGTCGTAGCAATATGTTATTCACCCCGAACCTCTTCGAGGTTTCGCTCGTTGAGTTGGATAGATCGGTTTGAGATCGCTAGGTCTCATGCTAGTCTATTATGCCCTCTGAGGTCATAAAATGTTCCTTCTTGTTTAACCAAGTTTGATACGGAACTTCTGCCTTCGTTGATAGTATTAGCGACAATCTTTGCTGCTCTCGCAGATCACTCTGTGTCAATCCGATGCCCATCGAGGCACAGAGGATTAAAAAAATTGATTGAAATGTAGCGAAGTTTTGGTAGCGCAAACAACTTTTAAAATAAAATTACATTACAGGGTTAATAATCACTTCGGCCGATTGATTTTCCATATCGCCCTCCTTAGAATTCACTTGGTTCTCTTTTGTGGTAGACTGCACAAACCTCAAAGGCAAGATGCTCCCGACTCGCGCGACAGTAATTTAAGCAAAAAAGCACATACTTTCCTATTAATCAAAATGTCCTGGGACGACGAAGATTTCGACACGAAACCAACACACGCCGGTGCCTCTTGGGAGGATGAGGCTGAGGATGATCCAGTCGTGGACTCCTGGGATATCGACGAGGAGGAAGAGGCCAAGAAGAAAAAGGCCGCCGATGACAAGAAGAAGGCCGAGTTGAAGAAAAAGCAAGACGAGGCCAAGGCAAAGAAGCTAGCGGGCAAGGGTCCCCAGGCTCTTTTGGACATTGACCTTGTGGATGAGGAGACTCGTAAGGAAATGTTGAGAAAGGCTGAGATGGTGGCTGACTTGAACAATGCTGCTGACTTATTCGGTGGCTTAGGTGTCGCCAACGACAAGTTGGAGGATGCTTTGATCGCTCACCCCAAAGAGCTGCAAGCTGCCCCAAAGAAGGCTGCCTTCAACAAGGACACTCCATTGGACGAGCACCCACTCTTCCAGCCTGTTAACAAGGCAGAGTTTGAGAAATTGCGTAAGACTTTGGGTCCTATCTTGACTGGTTTGGCTGAAGACTCCTTGATGAACTACTCTTCTAGTTTGGCCATTGACTTGATCCGTGACCTTGTGCAGCCATTGTCTGTGGAGACCTTGAGAAAGTGCATCTCCACATTGAATGTGGTGCAAAAGGACAAGGAGAGACAAGAGAGACAAGCACGTTTGCTGAAATCTGGAGGAACTGCCACAGGTGGTGCCGGTAAGAAGAAGGCCAAGCCTGCTGTCAAGGCCAACTTCAACAACGATGGGTTCAAGAAGGATGACTTGGACGACTATGATGACTTTGGTGATGATGACTTCATGTAAATGGTATGAATTGGACCATTAGCGAGTGGGAAGAAGGTTCCTCCGTCTTGTGTCATATGGGTGTTGTCCTAGCTTCTTGTGTGGCAGGAGCCGGATTATAGAGTCCTTGCTATTTTGAGGAATAATATTTGAGTAACACGATTCACTTTTGAGTCTCTTCATCTGTTTGTAGAAGCTTAATTACTAAGTCACAAAATGACTGACAATATCAAAGGGCAAGATATCTTCCAGAGAGAAAGCAAAGAAAACAAATTGGATATTCGAGCCAAATTCAGAAAGAATTCATTTCGTTCCACTCCATTTCCCTTTTGCAGAGTTCCATCTCGTGATACTCAGATGTACCCCAGATCTCACACATCGCGAGTTTTCCAAATTGACTAGATCAAATGAGCGACCTTCAAAATGCGTTGGCGAGGGTCGCACGTAGAGTTCAACAATATCAGCTTCTACGACAAAAGCAACTGGCCCCGTTGATAAAGGCAGATGCTGTACGTGCCAAACAGCCAGTGAAAAATGTACTTCCAAAAGCGTCAAAGGAGAAGCTACGACTTGTGCGATCAAATGCACTGATGATCACAAAGCGGCGATTTCAAAAGTTCTTCGACCCACTAAATATGCCTCTGTTGAAAATCTATGATGAGAACCCGACTCCCTACAATGCTAGTCAGGCAGAAGCTAATCTAGCAGCCAAACTGAGAAGAGACAAAATTGGTCATTTCAACACCTACCTCAACGAAAGAACTATATTCACCAAAATGCTTGACTTTTTGGTTGACATGACTCCGGCTCATCTCAAAGACGCCGATACGATTAACGATCCGAACACTCTTATAAGTGTGCTAGAGTCGGAGAATACAGATTATCTATCCAATCAATATTCTGATGTGCCAAGATATTCATTCTCAGAGATCCCGCCCATCCCAGACCCTTTGACCAAGGACAAGTTCCAGAAATACATCTACACTCTCACTCATACTACCTTCCCATATCGCAACTCATCTTCGATGACTAGTGGTATCATCCCAGATATATTGCTTTCTACGCATCACTTGGATAATGAGAAATTCAAGCCCTTCCGCTCAGTGGAAACATACAACTACCTAATTGCATATTTTGGATACTTGAAGTTCCAGAACGTTTTTGCTCGCGGTCTTCTCTTGGTAATGGCAAAGGATGGCCATGAACCTAATCTCCGCACACTCAATGAACTCTTAAAGATCTGCAGAATGCACAACAAAAGTCGCTCGCTTGTCAGCACATATCAAGTTGTAATCAATTATCTTGATCTTGCCAAAAAAATGGGCTTGCAGATTAATCTCACAACTTGGAACAGAGTCTACGACTGTATTGATAACATTTTTTTCAAAGAGCTGTTAATCAATAAGATCCTGGTGATCAATCTTCCAATCTCGGACAATATGTGTATCAGAATACTCACGGATTATTGTCTCACTAGTCGCGATACGCAACAAGTTGTGAAGTTCGTGGAAGACGAGCTTCGCAGACCTAAGTGGAGAGAAAACCCCCGTTTAGCGGAGCGGGTTCTATACCACCAAATTGTAAACGCAAAAAATGACCTGGATTTGCAAAATGCGATGGATGGACTTGCTAAGGACATCCGCATGGATCAATTGTCATTCATTCAAATTGCCCGCGCACTCTTTGAAAATAAAGAGATTTCAGCATCTTTTTTTCACCTACTCTGCATTTATTCACGGGAAGAACTAGCTAAATCACCTGAGGTATTCATTGCACTCATAAAAGGCATATGCTCTGAAAGGAAAACATTCCGCTGCGAAAAACTAGGGTTTATTTTGCGCGGTATCATACATGATGCAACAAAAATTTTGAAGCTACCTATTGCCGATATTGACTCAGATCAGAATGGCTCGAAATGCAGCCTGAAAAAGAATCCCTACCACACACCGCAAGGCGGCCTTGACGAGCGATACCGTATGCTCAAACGGATCACGAAAAATCTGTTGACCGAATTTGAGGCGGTTATAATTTATTCGAACAAAAAGCATAAAACCACAGCTCCTATGCCATGGAAAATGCTCTCTCTAGCTGAACAGGAATCTTGGGAATCTCTAAAACTGGAACTTTGCAACCAAAGAAATGCACACTCGAATGCTGCAGCTTTGGCCTCATCCATTGGGTTGGAGCCCGTGGTGAGTGAGATTCCTGAGAAAATCATTGCCAAGTACCAGCGAAGTAATAACAGAAGCATTGGTACATCTAATGATTCGAGAATGTTGCATAAAATCGAGAACGGCTTTGAGGAAGAACTCGAGAAAGAACTTACGGAGCGTGGCTTAATACCTCTTGCACATAGATAATTGAATTTATTTCATTCCACTACACTTGCGTTTCGCATAGGAGTTAGGCACCTCTGCTCTACCTACCGACTGTGTCTGGCACATAGATGTTTGGAGTTGGCTATATGCATCCCCCTCCACCATTTGCATCCGATCCATTGTCACATTATCTAAAGCCATAATAGTCAATAGTATGGCGACTCCCCTATTTGCCAATTCCTACTGGTCGCCAGACTACTCCACCGGTATAGGAAAGCTAGCCCGTCAGCTGCGATTGTCGTTGGGCCAACTACATGAACTCAGACAGTACATATTAACTCAGGTGAAGATTCACCTCAACAACGGAGAATCCTTGGATGGATTGGCTCAATCGTCTTATCCGTTCGATAGCGCGTTCAGACTGTCTCGCGGGCAGCGGCAAGTCAGTGGTGTCCGCAAAATTTCCGGTCGGATCACACAAGAGGCAGTAGAAGAATTGGATCTAGATCTGGTATACCGACAATTTACACAGCAAAGTGCTGCTGAGCTGCAGCACTACAAAGACATGGCTGCGAAAATCGAGACACAGATTTTGGAGCCATTGACGGCTTTTTTGAAACAGAATGAGCCCGTTGTAAAGGCGTCTATAAATGCATTGTCTGACCTGGTCGCTGAGTACGAAGCTCAGTTCAATGCCCTTGAAACAGTGAAATCCGAATACAATACAATTGCACGGTTAGGGGAATTCCAGGGATCAACTCTGGTGAATGAGCTGATCACCGAGGAGTCTACGAACTCAGAAGATGTTAGTGTTGCAGACGTATCTGTGGCCAACGACTCATATGTAGACACACAGGGCCAACAAGAAGCCCCTTCTCTGCTCTTGGAACTACATGACATCGAGCTACCTCTTGTTTTAGGTGGTAGTGCTCGCTTCGACCAAGAAACCGACTTTGCAAGCTTCATCCGGTCCTTGATATTGTCAGTTCCCACAAGTCAGCGCAAAATACACCTCCCTGGCTATCGCGATGAAATCTTTAGAAGCGAAGATTTATCGGAGGGCCTTCGAACATCCCGGCTCAAAGGTTTCGCACCCACTCGCGCCAACATTGAGAAATTTGGACAAGATCTTTCAAACCTAAAACTCATTGTTGGTACGGGGTTCTTTGCCAAGCGCTTCAAGAGCGAAGGTATGTGGTTCGAGTGGTCAAGTGCCGCTCTTGAGATCGCTCAATTGAATGAGCATGAATCCAAGCAAATCGAGGAGAGCAATTCCCAGCTCACCAAAGTAAAACTAGATGAGGCTTTCAGTACAATGGCAGTATCAACATCTAAGACTTTTAGCGGGGTTTTGAAATCAGTTACATCATCGCTAGGTAAACAAAAGTTCTCTGAAGAAGCTCTTGCGGAAGCCGAAGTTTCTTATAATGAAGCCTACGATTCTCTACAATTACAGAAGCATAAGCTTGAAATGCTCATTTTTGAAGTGGCATCAAGAATGGAACAGTTCGAGAAATCAAAAATCCAGACCATTCTTACCAGTCTAAATGTTCTCCAGAAATTAGGGAGGGAACTTTCAAAAGCCTTAGAACAACTGTCTCGAGCCTTTGATGAGAAGATTTCTCTTGATCCAATTATGCCAAACATTAGCCAACTTGAGCTAACCAAAACTTGTCAGAACTTCGGCTCCGGTATCTATTTCCCGTCACTTCTTTTGTCAGACTCTGCTTCTTCTGGGACAAACAGTATCACCCTGTTGAATACCAACTTCCAAAACATCAAATTAAATTTCAACCTCTATAAGGATATTCCTTTGCAATTGAGCGTTGCAAAGGCCCCCGAGCCAACAACAAACCTTCTCGAAAGGTCGATGCCCTTCTTCTTGTATGAGATACTAAGATATCTTGACTCTTCTTCGACGGATGAATTGAAGGAGGAATGGTTCTCACCTATCAATCATCAGGATGCTTGGTTGGTAAAGGATGGGGTGCTTTCGGTGATACAAGAACTCTCACAAAAGGGTAATGCAAAAAGTATCTCTACGATTGATCTGGACTTCACGATACTCCAAACCATTCTAGAGAAAATGAGAAATCTCACTTTGCGGAGACTAATCAACTTTTTTAAGCATTGGCTTCTAGAAGTGAGCGACTCTGTTATTCCTTCCACAGTTTTCGACTCATTGATCAAACATTACAAATTGAGCGAAAACGAGACTAGTGAAAATGAATTGGTGAAGATACTTGGTACAATTCCGAGAAGCAATTTGAGCTCTCTAATACGTATATTACATCACATGAGAAAGGTATTGTCTACTGATCTCGAGACTCATAATGATTCAACCGAGTCAAATTCGATCAAAAGCACAGTTGAAAGGCTTAACTCGATGTCATCAGTTGGCGCTGTCCCATTCCTCCATTTAATTATGAGACCCTCAGTCCTCAAGCACTCAGCTGGTTTCAAGCCTCCTTTGCAAGTATACAATGCAATTCTTCTTGACTTATTTAACAATGGCACGATCTCAAAACTTGAGGAACATCTCATTGTGTCAGAGGAGCACTACGCGCAGCGCCAGGAACAGCAAAGATTTTTGTTCGATCAACAGCTAAATGGAGCTAGGGCTCGATCTACATCACTAAATAGCGAAGGTCAAATTCCATCGGTTGAACTTACATTACTGACACCAAAGAAGAAAGAATCTGTGAAATCATCCACTCAAACTCTTCCTAAAACACCGAAAAGGTTAGGAGTAGCCGATGGAGACAACTTCTCTTTAAGGCCTTTCAGAACTGGCACCACTCCTCGCCCATCGCCAAGCTCTTCACCAGTCCATAGATTTGGAAAGCTGAATGATCAACTGGCCACTTCTGAATTCAAATCACCATAAAAAATAGGTCTGGATTGGGACATACATTGCATTTATACAATATTGAGCATTATTCAATACATATATCTTTTCATTGGAAAGTACAAAGATCAATGATCTTCTCGTAGGCCATTCTTGATTGCCAGACGCTTATTAGTTCCACTCATGGTGACTTTTTGGAGCTTGTTAAGCTGCTTTGCACAGAAAATGAAGAGTAGAAGCAAGGAAATCGAGCCAAGCACAACTATGAACTCGAAGCCTCCATCAGACTCTTCAATGAAATTTTCCAAGTTCATTCCATACAATGCAGCAATGTACATCGTTATACCCATCGACAACAATCCGATGGAGAATTTAAGACCAAGTAGCATGAGTTCATTTCTGTTTGCATCAAGAACAAATCGGATAAGTTCCTCGGAGGTCTTAATCTGAGACGTAAGATTTTCAACCGTCTGAATAATTTCATCAATTGTTGCATAGTAGGATTCGAGAAGAAGTTCCACCTCTTGATGGTTGTACGACTGTCTATAGAGGCCCTGTTTAATCTCGGTTAGGTATAGCTCGTTGAGTTCCTCGTCAGAATTAAGGAGGTCGTGCAAGAGGTCATTGATGAGTTTTACCTTTTGATGGAACTGGCCCAATTTTTTCAGCTGGATAAGCAAGTACCGTAGCTTGGATCTTTCGATTGAGACTTCAAGACTCGCCAAAATATTCTGCACAACAGTTTGGTGTACATTCATCTCAGTAGCCAAATTCGAAGTCACGTCCACCAAAATAGCTTCTAATGCTCGAAACTCGTAGGGAAGTAAAGCAGCTTCAGGATGAGTGGATTTCAAGCGGGTCGACAAATCAGTGAGGAACGAATTATGGGAATACAGCTCTCGCAGGCGCGCACTGGAGCTCAGAGAATAGTCGAATACGACCAAGGAATCGCATTTTATCAATGCTCTGATATTGAGTAGATTGAGCATGATGCAATTATTACGGGTCAGAAACAGCGGCACGAAATCAACATGGATTCCGCCTACTCCGGGGGCATGGTTTGTATGCGAGCGGATCATTTTACGTAGATCTCTTGGTGCAACATCGTATTTCCGCATGAACTCCAGCTTTTTGAAGCTCTTTCCGAAAAACACTATGTTCCCATCTTTATCGTAAGTGGTGCAACGCACATACTCGTTATCTGGCTGCGACTTACTGGAACGAAGAGTGTTTGCAAGAACCCGATCATTGAAGGCATTTTGTTGTTTGAAACGTAGTAGACTGAGCTGTACGCAGCAGCTATTGAATGACTGTAGTCTTGGCTTCAAGCTGAGGTTTCGTAGAAGCATAAAGAGTGTAGATATCTAATTCGCAGTGGTGACTGGATGAATGCAAAAAAGTCTGTTTCAAACGAACACTCCAAGTCTAAACCACCGATTGGAGTTAGAAGCGTCAGTTGTGGAGAGAATCCAAGCAGTATCAAAGGAAAGGAAAAAGTGCAGAACCCAGAATTGTATTAGCTTTTGAGCAATTCTTAATGACACAAATATATAAGTATATATATACCAAGTATTGTTTATTTATGTAGATCTTTTTGATAGAGTCTTGTAATAGAGATCAGTTTGAGGATTAAATTGCAGGAACTTGAAGTGGGACTGAAGATTGCCATTAACTGCCAATTGGCAATGCTAGAAAACGCGAAAAAAAACCTTTTTGAAATTTTTTTTCTTCAGTCTGGCTTTTAGCCATAAAAAATAGAAACCGCAAATTGGGAAGACCACTTCTTTTGTGTTCCCACCTGATTCCCCATATCATAATCTACTTACTACTGACTGATTTGCAGCCATTTCAAACACGCAGTTGATGCACTGGCCGAGGTACAGAAGTGCTCCCCTCGATACCGTTTTCAATAAACAAATAAATTCATATCCCACTTTCGCTTCAAACTACTCTTCTCCTCCGCCTATACCCGCCAATTCACCAGATCACAGTAGATGTCCCGAATAACCAGCCCAGCCCAGCTTCAGATTTGCGAAGAAGTTGGAAGAGGGGGGTTTGGCGTGGTGTACCGTGCATTAGTCGTCGAATCAGGAAAAGAAGTGGCCGTCAAGGAAATAGACTTGGACCATGAGCTGGCCGATATCTATGAAGTGAGCCGGGAAATACAAATTCTCTCCGAGTGCAGACTGCCGAACATCACTGCGTATCTTGGCTGCGTTGTTAATGGATCCAAGCTTTGGGTGGTGATGGAGTTTGTGGATGGTGGACTGCTCTATGACTTGCTACATGAGGGACCGATTACGGATGAGAGACTCATCGCAGACATTGCAAAACAAATCCTGCTCGCTTTGGATTACTTGCATAATCAGGGAAAGATTCACAGGGATCTCAAATCGCAAAACATATTGTTGACGCTGGACGGACGCGTGAAGTTGACCGATTTCGGTGTATCCACTCAGCTATTCTCCTCATACTCGAGGAGAAACACAACAGTTGGAACGCCTTACTGGATGGCTCCCGAAATCATCGTCAACAGCTCAGGTGGCCATAATCTCCAAGCCGACATCTGGTCGCTAGGATGCTGTGTGTTTGAGATGTGCACGGGAAAGCCCCCATTACAGGATCGCTACTCGCCAATGCAGGCGCTTAGAATAATTTCTGGCTTTGAGAAAGATTCTGATTTCTGGAATGCCGTTGACAGTGAATCCTTGGCTGTGTTCCTGCCCTCACTTCGCGATTTCTTGAACCAATGCATGACCGTAGACCCTGCTAAGCGACCTACTGCTAAGTTTCTACTTAATCATGAGTTCATAAAGAGTCAAGAAGGATCCGGTGTACATTCACTTCTACAAAAGTTTATTGCCGCACGAACTGGTCAACATATTAAGACAGATCTATCCAAGTTTCACAAAACCAGACCCCTAGCGGATGATCACAGAAACACAAAAACAATTCAATTCGATTTCAGCACCATTAAGGAAGATAATAGAGATCTTTCGGTGCTTACGCCCCCAAGCCTGAGACAGCCGCTGGATCGACTGGACTCACCCTCTTATCCATACACCCCCAAGGGCTACTCAGCACAGAAGCTTCAACTGATGAAAAGTGAATACCAAAAAATTCTCGACAAGAGTCTTTTTAAGTTGGATCAAAGAACAAAATTGCTGCCATACCAGCATTCACAATTGGCTTCGTTAAATGACCAAATGCTCAACCTTTTCGTTCCAGTGCAAAGCTTAGACAATGCTCAAACAAAACTTTTGGTGGGTCAGCATATCAAAAATATTCTCAAGGAGTTAAGCAAAAAACAAGCAGAGCTCAATGGATCTCACCTCTCACGCTCCTTTCTTCCGTCATCACTAGCAGCTAACAGTAACGACAAAAAAGTATCCAGATCCTCATCAGGCAACCTGCCTATGGATGAGGTTGAGAGAAGCTTACTCTCTTCGTGGATCGAGAGCTCTTCTCGAAGATCCTAATTACACAGAAAGAGGCAACAAGCAACCTAGCATTATTTTAGGTAATTGACCTAAATCAAGACATTAATTTATACTATAGAAACAATGCTTCGCATCATTCACCAGTCGTCATATATGGAATTCTAGCCCCAGATAGTTATGAACACAAGAACACAATGAACGAAATGAGGTGACAACATCAAACCTCTTTGTATCTGATAAACCACATGTCAGAAATTCATTAATCTTTGTCACGTTGCATTTCAAAAATTCAAATAATTTGTCATTTCGCGTCCCATTCACGATCTCCCCCACATTTTTCAGTAGTATCAACACCCAAAGAAGAACAAAATGCCTGAGCTGACAGAGTCGCCATCTCATAAAAAGACCCGGCTATCAGCTGACGCTCAATCACCGGAATCTTCAAATGATGCGACATCTCAACCTCCCATTTACAAACTCAAGTACACAATCTCTGGTAAAAACATTGGCTCTCTAACTACTGTGAAGATTTCTGCCGACAGCAAAAGACTAGCGGTAGCATCATCTTGTGGCACCATCTGGGTCTACAATCTCACAGACAACACACTTTGCGCGACATTGACGGGACATTCGAAAGGTGTTTCGGCCATTGCATTTTCGCCCAATGACTCTTCTATTTTGGCATCCGGATCAGACGACTTGTCAATTCGTTTGTGGAACGTCGAGACGCAAAAGTGTTTGAGGATCCTCAAGAAACACACGTATCATGTAACAACACTCCAGTTCAACACCAAGGGCAACATTCTTGTCAGCGGAGCTGCAGACGAAACCATAGTGGTGTGGGATCTAGCCCAGGGAAATAGTCTTCGCACTTTATCGGCACATTCCGATCCTGTAAGTTGTATCAGTTTGTCACCAGATGATTCATTGATTGCTAGCGCTTCTCATGATGGACTAATGCGTCTTTTTGACACCGAGACAGGCCAGTGTTTGAAAACATTAGTCTACAATAGCACTTCTCATGGTACGGCAACTGCATCGACAAGTGACGTTGTAAATTTGCCAATCTCAAATATTCTCTTCTCCCCCAACGGCAAATACGTTTTGAGCTCGAGTTTGGATGGGATAATACGTCTATGGGACTACATGGGTAATAAAGTAGTGAAGACATATTTGGGACCCGAAGGCGCATTCATCAGTAAAAAGTACAACAGCGGAGCGTGCTTCATTACCAAAACGTCGAATCCTTTAGTGGCTTCAGGTTCTGACCTGTTGGGTCTCATATTGTGGGATCTCCAGAGTAAAAAAATAGTGGGTCGGCTTGATGGCGATGCCACCATAATAGACGTTGCTACAAGCGATGGAGGCTCAATTCTAGCGAGCTGTGCATTGACCGGAACCACTAACGTGTATGAGTTGATATAAGACAAGTATTCCCTATAGATACATTCCAGATGGCCACAGATGCCGGAGCAGTCAAATTCGGAGAACAGTTCAACTCTATTTATTCAAGGCCAGTGCACATATGTAAGTTTTCGAGCCAGTGACATCTTAATTTTACAGTCTGGCTGACATACCAAAACTCCTAAGCCACTTTAGCTGGACAATTCTGGGACGGAGAGATTCTCTTAATACATTGAAAAAATTTAAGCACGAATTCAATTCTTCATGAAATTCTACTCACGAATCAACGCTAAAACAGTAGTTTAATCTTTTAATCTGACATATCTTCCTCTCTGTCCACCAAAGACCTGTACCTACACCTACATATCTATTGCCTCAACTAGCACCTCCAATTCACAACCACACCACAAATGGACCAAACCAGACACCTTTTTCGCTTCAATGCGGAGCTGCTTCGCCTTCCAAAGTCGAAAAAATTACGCACAATTGGTATCTACACCGCCGGCGCCCTCTTTGCCGTCGGATTTTGGTCCATGTTAGACGCAGCAGTGTATTCTAAAACCGTCAATGCAAGTGTGGTCCACGTCACGTTTGTCGACTGGATTCCATTCATCTGCTCCACTTTAGGTATGCTCATCGTCAATTCCATTGAGAAGTCCAATTTGCTCAGCGATGGCCAGAACTCATTCTTGGGGGACGGTCAGGGAAACGCCTGGGCGGCCCGGGTCATTTTGTTCTTCGGTTTTTCTCTCTTGGCGGGAGGTCTTGCAGGATCTTTCATGGTTTTCATTTTGAAGTTTTTGATGCACGATTACGGATTCCCAACCTTGGGAATGGGTGTCTCCAACATAGTCTGCAATGGGTGCATCATGTTGAGTTGCATTATTTTGTGGTTGGCTCAAAACATTGAGGATGAGTACAGCTACAGCTTGGCGTTGAATTGATAGGCTGGTCCTATACAACCGAGAGTTTCGGCGTCGACTCTTACCAAGTCACAATCCTTCGCGGTACGTCGAAAAGATGTAGGCTGTAGATAGGGGCTGTAGATGATGATGGTGATGATGATGATGGCAATGATGGGGTGTACTGTTTTTGCTGTATAATGCCATACATCCAATTCTTTGTTCCGGATTCAAGTCCACTCTACCTGACCCAAGAATTGCTTCCATACAATATTTAACCAAGAAAAACATTCTGAAACTATCCATGTTACTGTTTCTAAAATCTACCCACATACACTGCACCAAACATGTAGCATTTTATTCTGAATTTATAAAAAAGGCAAGCATCTATAAGCACCATGAACTAACCAGCCTCCATAACCCAGGATAGTTATGCGGCCCGCCATCAAGCATCAATTAAGGCCGGCTAAGGAGTTTTTGCTTCAAATCGCCCATGAAATTAAGCTCTACTTCGCTGAAATCATAGAGATCCATTCTGAGAGGCTCACTGGAGCCACGGGGGTATACGTGGAAATTACTCTCTTTTAGCTCATCAAAGAATGGGTGCACCAAAACAGAGGCTGCGGTGGCACGGAACTCAGGGTCGTAGACAAGGACCTTGAGCAACAAGTCAATGACATCATCTGGCGAGTTGCAGAAGATCAGCTTAAACCGCTCTTGTACAGAGCAAGTGAAAAGTTTCGTGGAAAACATGTTTCCGTGGTACTGAGGATTGCTCTTGAAAAAGAATGTGTTTGGAGGGGGACCCAACAATTTGGAGATTTCTTTGAGTTGTAGTTCAGATGTCAGCCCTTGGAATATTGGCTTTCCGAGGAACATCTCGGCAATAACGCACCCGAGACCCCAGATGTCAATCTTGGTAGTGTAAACAGTGCATCCAACAATCAATTCTGGGGCACGGTAGTATCTAGAACAGATGTAGCTCACAGAGGGGGCGTTGGGCTCCAATTGCTTAGCGCTTCCGAAATCGCAGATCTTCAATTTCACTTTGGATGGATCCACCAAGATGTTCGATGGTTTTATGTCACGGTGGGAAATGCTGAAGCCATGCAAGTACATCATGGCACGGGCCAATTGGAATGTATATGCCTTCATGTGGGGGTATGGAATGGTGTATCTAGAGCCACGGTAATATTTAATTTCGTTTTGCAAGTTGGAGGGCAAACACTCCATGGTCAAGTTTTGATAGATCTTTCCATCTGTTCGACTCTTGCGGTCGAAAAAATACCGCAAGCGCACAATGTTGGGGTGGATCACCAGGCGCAAGATCTCCAACTCACGGCACTTGTACTCGGTCTGGGCCAAAACGCGCTTGATAGCAAAGGGACCAAATGGGTTCTCCTTCTGTTGACCGTTTTCGTCCACCTCGGCCACCATGGCCTCAACAACTGTGCCGAATGCACCCTCGCCGATCTTCTTGTACTCCTTCACGTACATGCGCCGAGACTTCGACACACGGGTATCGAAGACGTCATTGACTACGTACTCTTGAGGCTGAAAGCCTGGGTCAGTCATAATCGCCGTGGCTGTTGGAAGTTTCGCGACGAAACTGTTGGAAACTGGGGAAGGCCGTTCTAGGTACAGAACGGAATTTGACGAGCGGAGGAGGGCGAAAAAACGATGTTGATGACTTGCGGGGTTATAAGCCGAAAACGCACAGAGATTGGCTACAAACTAGACGCGTGGGAGTGTGCTCACGTAGAAGTGAATGGGTGACTAGTGGTATGTTGAGGTTGGTGTTATCAGTGGAGTCGAAAGCCAGTTGCTCACGTGATGGCCCAGTGAAACAAGAAAGCAACGATGCAATTTACTTGCAGCCGCGTTAGAGTTTTAATTCAGAGGAACTTCGGCAAGATATTCGCAATTGCTGAAAGTCTGGGTACTGAGTATCCGATACTGTAGTTCCGAGGGTGTCAATTGCTCAAGTTAGCCAAGACCTACAAGGCAATCATAGGGGCAGTTGGGCTTAGTAATTGCCGGATTGTTGTTAAAATTTCTTCCACGAGTGAATTTATCTTAAAAGGTCTGAACGAGGAAAATCAATAATTGGAATTGAGTTCAATTGTAATTATGCAGAAGAGAAACGGTCATTACAGACCATGCTACTGGTATTGGGCAGTTGCAAATGAAACAGATAATCCAGAGAAGAACGCAAAATAATCAGTGAAGCGATAAAACCAGTAAAAACATAAAAGAAATTAATCGAAATTAGCCTGAAATGGGACCTGATTTTATATGCCGATGAACTGTACTCTCTCTTTTGATTGTTCATTTATGAATAGAACAGTGTACAATGCACACATCAGAACCACCATAACAAAGGCAGATAAATCCGACTTAGTTCAATCTGTCACAATTACAGGTCAGTCAGTTATTGCTCAAGGTCAAATCGCGGAATTTTCTCCACATTTGGTTTCGTCATATTTCCACCCACCCATCGCATCCGTGCATCCACAGCTCACCTCCAAATTTCACCCAACCACCTACAACCAAATTCACATGTTTTCTGGCTGGAGATCCACCTTGCTGCGAGCCGGCGGCCTTGCGGAATCACTCCGCCCATCCCTGTTCACACCTGGACTCCGGAATCTCTCCACCGAGTCCTTGAAGCAGGTGACGACATCCAACACAATCAGAAAGCCCGCTCTGCCAGCCAATCTCAAGGTGGTCTTATGGAAAATGTACGCGCAGTTCCACCCTCACAACACCATCTGCTCCTTTGTTGCCGTTGTTGAAGATCCCGATTTCATCAAGAACAACTCCCATTTGAGTTACAACCAACAGGTCTTGTACTACATGAGATTACCCCACTACCCAAAGATACATCTCAGTGCTGGTATGCTAGGCTTCCGGAAGTCTAACAGAGCCGAGTACGAGGCTGGATACCAGGTCAGCACGAACTTCTTCAAAATGATCGAGGAGAAGAAGCTACTCGCGCCCAACGACAAGATTGAGGTGATCATGTCAGATTTTGGCAAGGGCCGTGATGCTTTCATTTCGGCTTTGAACGGTAAGGAAGGCTCTTTTGTGCGTCCTCATGTTAGCCGTGTGACCGACGCTACGAAATTGAAGTTCGGTGGTGTCCGGTCGAAGAAGTTGCGTCGTTTGTAGACATTGTATATAGAAAGAAATACGAATTATTCACAACTGGGTATTTAAATGCTACAAATCTATTCATTTGAATCATTAGGTGGCTGTCATTCAAAAATGAACTCAAGTTCCGCTGCATAATTGAATTAGACGGACAGGAAATCAACAAATTGAAGATCGAAAGACCTTCATGAGCAAAGAAGGAATATTGGTTGTTTATACGCTTGTTAATATTTTCTTTTGCTTTTCAGGTTTAAATTCTACTTCCTGTTAATTAGCGTGGGTAGCCTTCATTCGTAGGTACTGAAGCAGTGTCTACAACCTATGCCGCAATTTCAGAGTCACTTCTGTCCATTTTGTAAATATTTAATAGAAGCGGTGATAAATGTTTGACTATATAGAATTCGTTCGAGACCATGTATTGTAGAAATGAGGACCATGTATTATCTTGTCAGAGTCCCTGCTTATTCAATACGTAAATTTATGTATCTGGCAACAATGCCATCCCTATTTTGTATGAACAATTTTGCATGAATCATTTTGTATGATGTCAGTATGAATGCCCATCCTCGCTACATTATTTTCATTGTGACGTTGGCGGCTCAGCACAATCCTTAGAAAGCTAGAAGTGACGAAACCCGCAACTCCAACTTTTTTGAAACGAAAACAGAAAATGATAAGTTTTAGCAATTTTTTAACCTAAAAACTCAGGATTAGTCGTTTGTTCCGTTCCGTAGGTACCCATCCTAGTTCACCTGATAAACTCCCAGGATCAGCACCACGCAGTCGCATCGCTCACAAAAACACAAGCAATCAAATCACCAATTAAAACAAACTTTCCTCAACTTTATTAACCCCATTGTATCCGATATTTGGAAGTCACTTCAACAATGACTTTTGCAGCCAACTATGCACGTGACGAGCGAAACACTGTCACACAGACCACGTGAAACAGCTTCGCACCCTAATCTGCAGGCCGCTCGCAATGGGCTCCCGGTAGAAAATTTCTATCCTCAATTCATCAACCTTTCACTTTTGCTAGACACTCAACAATGGCTTCTAGTATGTATACGCCATCCAGTCCAACGATGTAAACCCAACGATCCCAGCGTCTTATGCTATGCTCCACTATTATTGAAATCCATATCGTCTCAAAGCCTGAGATATCCCTTGAACGAAGGCTTCAAACCAACGTAGAACTAATACCTTCCGATGCAAAGGCAAACAGACAAAGCACTCCACAATGTGACACTTTAAGCGATATCCATCGGCTCTTCTCAATCCACAATCCATGCAGAAGGGACTTTTTTCACCCATTACCCATTTGATCATCCTACCCAACTTCCCGGAAAATTGGGTTTACATCATGACCACTCTTCTCGATTATCATTTATGCTAACATTACAGACACTCAGGCTGCTGCTGCTAAGAAATCTGCTTTGAAGGGTTCCAACTCTAAGAAGGCCATCAAGGTCAGAACTTCTACCAAGTTCAGATTGCCAGAGACCTTGAAGACTCCAAAGGCTCCTCTCTACGCCAGAAAGGCCGTTCCACACTACAACAGAATGGACGCCTACAAGATCATCGAGACCCCAATTGCCTCTGAGACTGCCATCAAGAAGGTTGAGGACGGTAACACCTTGGTTTTCCAAGTTAGCTTGAAGGCTAACAAGCACCAAATCAAGGCTGCTGTCAAGGAGTTGTACGAGGTTGACGTTGAGAAGATCAACACTTTGATCAGACCAAACGGTACCAAGAAGGCTTACATCAGATTGACCGCTGACCATGACGCTTTGGACGTTGCCAACAGAATTGGTTACGTGTAATGCATATTGTAGTTTAATTAATAAAGATAACGGAGCAGAACGATGTAGTGTAGACAAAGCATGAAGATACTTGGCCAAGATGACGTATCGCTATTTGCAACCACGAAGGTGGCCTGTGGGAGGGATTTTCATCGAATTGGTACAGAGCAAGAATTTGCTTGACAAAATACCAAGCTTGTCAATACCAAGAGTTGTGTGTGTGTGTACAAGCAGAGATTAGGAGGTGATGAAATGTCCATCAACGAAACCAAATTGTAACTAGCTCCACCAACTTCTCAAGGTATTTTCGTAATACAAAAGAATTGATCTGAATCATAATGTTTTTAAGTTACAATAGAATAGCAGTCAGTCAGTTTGAAAGATCAAACATCAGACAAACGAGTATAGCTTGTGCACCGCTGGTCTTCCTCATGTCATAGCCACCACCCTAGCCACTGCCCAGACATAAATGAAGATGCAAAGCCAGAGCAACTAACGTCTATCATAGTTGACGGCGCAAAACAAACCGCGAATGTAGAGACCCATTACTAAAATTGCACAAAACACAAACTCCGCGGCCGTTTGCGGCGCTCTAAATGTCCACCAACTGTTAGCCAGGGGCCATCGCATCTCATCCCTCATCGCAGCCAGCTAACCCATACCACCTACACCCTTTGGCCATCTACTTTCCGTAAACAAACTTAGATCTAGTATATTTTTCAGACTATTCCCTTCCCACATCCCCGATGTTGCATGTCTGGCACCAATCCATCTGAAACTGAACCTCGTATTTCTTCGATGAAGTCAACATCCCCAATCCTTATTTAGCACCCACACAGGCTGTGCTGCAGAGCCACGCGATGCATCAACGGGCGCATCGGCATATAGCACTGGAAGTCCACCTTTAAATTGGAACCCTGCACAGTGATCCACGCACCCATGCCCATCTGCAGCCATCAAACCGTGTATCGCCTGCATGTGCTCTATCCACCAGTGCACTGTATCATCTGGAACCAGTGTGCCTTCTTTTCCACATACTTCACGTAGCACTAGTGGACCGGAAGGATACTGCAAAAAGAGCTCCGAGGGATCATTTTCGAACGTTATTGCATTTATCGAGTGGCGACCTAGACAGAACATTTCATCTGCCACCTGATTCCGATTCTAGCTCTGATTCTTCAGCCAATACATACATCCCCGATACACAGTATCTTTGGGCGACAAAAAATAGGCAATTTTGACCCGAGACGCGTTGCTTTTGATCTGAGCAAACCCTGGACCTTGCCTGTCTGATATTTATTGCAAATTGCCCTCCCGCTGTTTTTGCCAACTGCCGGCGTGATTGTTGTTTTATAGCTTCTCTTCAGTACCCATGCAATTGCCCACGCTTCCCAGCTGGATGCGCCATGGCCTGCCTGGCGTGGTGAGTTCGGACTCGCCGTTCCCGCCGTTGAAGCCCGATAAACGGTACCGTGGAGTCTACGAGCGTGCTGGTTTCGATGTCAACCTCGGTGGCATGCAAAGATCTTCCGAGAATGGATCTCCGGCGATTTCTCAACAGGAAAGCTCCTCGCATAGATTCAACGGTAAAAAAGTCTCTCCGTCAGGCTCGCATCACAGTCATAGTAGTCGCTCGAGAGGCCGCACGCTGTCGGCGCTGCAGTTGAAGACACCAATGTCTGCTCCGCTCAACTACTCTTCATTCCAGGCGTCGCCGCAGTACAACAATGAAATACCGCCTCTGCATTCGGCTCGCACGTTTGAACGGTCTGTCAGTAACCCGTACACTACCCAAACTCAGCATAGACAAAACGAGGACTACGGTTATACGCAGCAGGAAGACACGCGCTCCAATCGTTCTTACGGAAGACAGCCTTCTTTGGGCGAGCTGGGCTCACACTCCGGCCATCTGTCTAACAACGCGTCACAGCTCAACTATGCTGCTGGAAACGATCACTCCCAACAACTGTATCAACCATTTCAGCCATTCCAACCCGCTCAAAATGAAAAGAGCCTTCACAGCATTTTAAATGACAACACCAGCGCGCACCAAGAAGTGTCGAGCGAGAAAAACAAGAAACATTTGAAGCTTGATATCCAAGACAGCAATTTCTCCATACACTCGGCTCTGCAAGTCAATGACTCGAGCTCTTTGACGCACGATAACTATCCTTACAGCAATGATAGTAATGCTGGAGGGCATCTTGAGACAGAGTCCAGAAGCACTCGCGGCCACCGCCCCACTCTTAGTGACGCTAGTGCCGCAAGTGTGCAAACCTGCCAACTCATGGAGTCTACGGCGCCTTACCCTGCCAAAGACTACGGCCAATTGTACACGCCTTCAAGCGAAAAACATTTGTCTTCAGATCTCGCAGATTTGAGACAGGATGTTGAACACCATAAGCGAGCCGAATCTCGCTCCTCTGCATCCGAACCAACCTCATACCCACATCACAATCAAGTGATGTATCCAGACCATATGGCCGAAAACCCGTACAACTCCCATTCATACACCCACGGGAACCCATCTGCCCACTTTAACATGTCTGTTGATGAAGCTGGAAGCTCACACGAGGACTTGTCTTTCAAAAGTAACGTGCGCCATTCTGACGAAACCGTCAACACCACTGTTGAAGATATTCCTAACATGCTCAATGTATACCCCGAGAAGAACAATAGAACCGACGCTCGGCTTTCAACCATCAGTTCCATATTGTCTAGAAGAGACCAAGACAGCCGAGGTGAGGACGAGGAGATCGAGCGCGAATTGGAAAGACAGCTCGAAGACTTGAAAACAGGTAGCAATACCAGTCTGGACTTTGGAGGAAGAATCAATGATTCATTCATTACTGCATCAGAGGTCCCTGTCAATCCCGGTTTCTTCGCCCCAGCAATTTACATCAATGATACTCCCTCTGTCCATTCAACAGGTGAACTGCTCGATGAAAGCTTAGACAAGCGTTCGTTTCATGAAGCCGTGACTCCTCTCTTTTCGCGTGCTGATAATCCCAAGTTTGATGACCTCAAAGAGCCATTGACACCAAATTTAGACCGCACTTACACCGAAGATTGTGATACTCCAGAGACCATTAAGCCATTGAGTCCAAAGGCACATCATATTGCTCTGGAGCTCCAGAATCTCAGAATAAGCAGTCAAGTTGTAGAAGACTCGAAGCTCGAGGAGCCTCAGCAATTAATCTCAGAGGATGAGATTCTTGCTGCCAACACTACCCCTGCCGAATTCGATGCCTTTCCTCGTTCGGTGTTCGACCCATCCGTTCCTTCCTTCAGAACGAAAAGTATGGCAAGAACATCGCCAGGGACTGGACCGTGCCGCTCATGTCACACAGAAGTTGAAAAAGGGGCCAAGGGATCACAAAAAGCAATTTTTTCTCGTAGCGGTGAGTTGAGTGGTCAATGGCATCGTGGCTGCTTCCACTGCCTGTATGACAACTGTGGAATAGTATTCAACAAGCAGATCACACCATACGTTCTTCTCGATAACCCATTCTGCCATCACCACTATCATTCGCTTAATGACACACTCTGTGGTTCATGTAATCGTGGAATTGAGGGCGAATGTATTGAGAATGAGTTAAAACAGAAGTGGCATCCAGACTGTCTCAAATGTGCTAAATGCTTGAGCAATATCTCAGAGGACTACTATTGTGTTAACAATGATATATTCTGTGAGGCAGATGCAATTGCAATTATTGAACAACGTAACAAGCTTGGATTGCTGACCTCAGACAGGGTTGAAAAAAGAAGAACCAGATTGATGTACTTGGACCAGGGCCCAAGTTTCTAGTGCGGACTGTTGCCGGCTGATATTTTGCACTCATATGTATATTAGATAGAAATAGATTGAAAGAACCAATATTTGTAATAAAATCCAATCGACGATCCCAAAAATCGACGAGCCCTATTTACCATGTCCCCATGCCCAGTGAGACCAAATTCTAAAGTAAGCTTAAGTTGTCCAGATTAGCAGGTTTTGTAGACTGCTTTTGTTGGTAGGTTTCAGCAGGAGCAGTAATGTCTTCGTCGTCGATACCAATGATAAAGTTGTCGTCGTCATAATCTGCTGGATTGAATTCCAAGTTCCCACCCGTTCCCAGCTCAATGTCGAAAGACATATCCTCATAGGAGCCTTGACCGTTATGGAAAGATTGGAGTTTTTCTTGCATTTTGTTGTAGATGATGTACGATGCAAAAAACAAAGCTACACCTGCCGTCAATATACTTATGACATCCAACCACTTGGCAGAAGCGGGACGACCCTCGTCGCCTAGGTTTTTGATCGCGTGCCCCACAAAGATATGCACAAGCATCTTGGGAGATGTGATTACGGAAGCCAAGAGGTAAGTTGATGCAGAGAGGTTTGGAATAGATGCGAGAGCTCCGTTCAGGAGGGAATAGGGCAACGGACACAAACGAATAAGAATAAGCAAAAACAAGGAGGCGTCCTCCTGGAGAATCTCCGAGAAGGCTCTGAACTGTTCGTTCTTGTGCACCAAACTGGTGGCTTGTTCCTTCAAAAGGTGGCGAAACACCAAGAACGACGCAAAAGAGCCCGTCACAGAGGCCGTGGCCAACAACGGCCACCCTTTCGGAAAACCGTAGACCATGCCACACAACATCAGCAATGCCGAGAACCCTAGAAGGGGAGGGAAGCCCACGAAGAAGATAAGCGTGAACAAGACAATGCCGCCCACCACCGAGTGTTCAAGCTTGTCGGAAACATAGATGAGAATCTTGATGATGTCCTTGTGAAATATGAGCACGATCAATCCCACAAGCGCAGCCACCGCCATCAATGCCGCCAAAGCTACTCTTTTCCATAATGGTTGATCTCTGTACCATTGTGCGAGGCTGGCTCCCAAGTCCGAGAATTTTGTGGTCTGCTGAGAGATGATCTGTCTCGCGGTGCTGAAATATTCAGCCATTATGTGCTGTTGGCAGGCCTAGTTTGTGGTATAGCTATAGTATACTGAGTGAAGTATGGAGTAGATAGTGAGGAGATGGAAGGTCGCTCAAAACATGCGCAGAGCTGGAGAAATTCCGGGATTCAAATGAAACCGGATTCTCGATCGCCTAAAAAAACATACAAACGCAAATTTGCATCTTGTACAGCCCTGATCAGACGCAAGTACCTACTAGGCTGTGTGATTAATTCCTGAAGTATGAATATGCATACCCTCACTACACCATGCACCAGAAACATACTGAGCCACCCACCATACAGAATTGTGCACCGTACAGAAACACTATACAGAAACACCATACAGAAACACCATACAGAAACACCATACGGAAATAAAGCACATACAGAAATAAACCACAATTTCCCAGTGCACATAGCCAGGTTACAGAGCCCCGACACTTTTGGAGTTTTTTTTGGTTAGACGCTCTTCTTCATACTCCACCTCTACCAATCGACTGATCCCAATTCTCCGCTGCACTCAAGCCCCCACCCTTCTCTGAATGACTGCGGCGGAGCTACTCTGAAGGAATGTGCCGTCCTGGCTGCAACAACGTTGTCGGTGTCACAAATCTCGGTTCCCAGGTCCAGTTGCCTCTCCGGGAAACCACGGGTGCTACATCTCAGGCAATACACAATTCCCAAGAAAAAAACGCAATTTATAGTTGCTTGCACCGATGGAAAGTCGATGTCTGCCTTCTAATCGGGGAACATCAGATGCGCGCACTCTGCACAGATGCGCTTTCCAGGCGCCGTTGGACCCTCATATATCGGACCCGCGCTTACATACGCAACCCAGTCCTGTAGCAGCTGCGACTGACGCAGTGTCTCTTGTCTTAGTGGGTGCGACACACAATCACTCTTATACATGCCCTTTTTCAGTTGGCATTGAGTTTTCTGGCTGCTATATAACTGGGACGTTTTTCTAAGAAGTTTATTCATCCATTGACGGCGGCATGGTATCTTTGTCTCTTCTTATAGCATCCCTCCAGGTAGTCTCCCTCGCAGTGGCTAGATCGCCCACTGGAGGCTACGCTCCTGGAAAAGTGGACTGCCCCTCGGGAAATCTTGTTCGTGAAGCCAAGGACCTTTCGTCGGATGAACAGGCCTGGATCAAGGAGCGGAACAAGGTCACCAATGAGAACCTTGCTACGTTTCTTTCGCAGTCGGGTCTTTCCAACTTCGACGCTGCAAACTTCGTCTCCAACACGAAAAATGGCCGTGCGCTCAAGGTAGGCATTGCTTTTTCCGGCGGTGGCTACAGAGCCATGTTTAACGGTGCGGGCCAATTGGCTGCTTTGGACAACAGAACCACCGGTGCGCACGAGCATGGGTTGGGTGGTCTTCTCCAGTCGGCCACTTACCTCACTGGGTTGTCGGGAGGCTCGTGGCTTGTGGGCAGTATTGTGCTCAACAATTACACCTCTGTTCAGAATGTGTTGAGTGGTAACATCCTGATCTGGGACGTAGAACACTCGATTGTCAATTACGGTGGGTGGAACCCAAAGAAGGCTATCAACTACTACAAAGACTTGCACAATGCCGTACAGGCCAAGAAGGATGCAGGCTTCGAGTTGTCAATTACCGATACATGGGGCCGTGCTTTGTCTCACCAGTTCTTCCCTCCAGCCAATGACTACAGTGCGTCCCTTTGCTGGTCTGACATCCAGACCCTTGACGCTTTCGTAAATCATCAAATGCCCTTCCCACTTGTGGTTGCCGACGGCAGAACTCCAGGCTCTCAAATCATCAGTGGGAACTCCACTGTCTTCGAGATTGGTCCTTACGAATTGGGCTCTTGGGATCCCTCTTTGAAGTCGTTCACTAACGTGAAGTACTTGGGTTCAAAAGTCAGCAATGGCGAGCCATCCGGCAGCGATGCTTGTGTTGCAGGCTTTGACCAAGCAGGCTTTATTATGGGAACATCGTCCTCCTTGTTTAACCAGTTTGTGCTTCAGATAAACACCACATCTTTGTCTACTGCCTTGAAAGACCTTATCTCGTCTCTTCTCAACGATGTTTCGCACGATGAAGATGATATCGCTATTTACAAACCTAATCCTTTCAAGTATGCGGAGGCTGCCAGTGTGCAAAGCATTGTCAACAATGACACTTTGTATTTGGTCGATGGTGGTGAGGACTTGCAAAACGTTCCTTTGTACCCATTGATCCAAAAGCAGCGTGGTTTGGATGTTATTTTTGCATACGATAACTCTGCCGATACCAACCAGAGCTGGCCAAATGGTGCCTCGTTGGTCGCAACCTATCAAAGACAATTCCTAGAGCAAGGTCAAGGAACCATCTTTCCCCACGTTCCTGATGTAAACACCTTTAGAAATTTGAACTTGACTGCGCGCCCCACCTTCTTCGGATGTGACGCCAAAAACTTGACATCTCTTCTTTCCAATACCACAAGCGCCAATAGCTCTTACCTGGTATTCGATGCTCCATTGATTGTCTACACCGCCAATCGTCCATTCACATACTGGACCAACACATCCACATTCAAGCTCTCATACGAAGATAGCGAGAGGAATGGAATCATAAAGAATGGTTTTGAAGTCGCCTCCAGATTGAACATGACTGTGGACAGTGACTGGCGTTCCTGTGTCGCATGTGCGATCATCCGTAGAGAACAAGAGAGACAAGGCGTCGAGCAATCCGACCAATGTAAGCGTTGTTTCCAAAAGTATTGTTGGGATGGTACCATTGATGCATCTGAACCTAAGGTCAACTTCACTACTGAAGGCACCACCAATGGTAATGAAGACAATGGAAACCGCACTGTCAGTGCCGCAGCTTCGATCATGTCTTATGGCCTGAAGTATGCCATTATGCAACTTCTCGGAACTTCGTTCCTTGTTGTCATGGCCTGTACGTTCAATGCCATTTAGGTGAACATTGAATGGCTGCAAATTCACGGAGCCGCCATGCCGGATGCGCTCCTGCACCAAGTGCGCAGCAACTCATCCTAAAGAACGGTCTGGGGTAAATCCATAATGCCACCCACAAAAAAAACATATAAATATACTAGTTGTGTCTCAAACCCCGTAGGCAATCGTCTTTTTCTGTCTATAATTCTTCCTTTTCACTGTTACGTTCCGTGGCCCATCATATAATTGTCGTTTCTGAATCAATTCGATCCCGAGTGGGTTTTTGCAGCCATATACGAGCAGTTGCATTTGTCAGATTTATACGAAAGTAACACAAAACCAAAAAAAAAAAAAATGACGTCTGACTCGGCATCTCTGCTGACTCTGAAAAGTGATGCTCCTCTTCTTTTCGACGTGTGTGATGTTCAACCGAAGTATCTTCAGAAATCTCTACTAGTGACAGGTGCCATTGACGAGATTGGATTCGGAAGATATCAAACGGGTTTGTTTTTCGTCACCGGATTTGGATGGTTTGCTGACAATGCCTGGCCCGTGGCTACTTCGTACATCTTACAACGGTTGAACGAAGTCAATAAAGTGCACTATCCACCAGGCCGGGCTCCGTATCTCACATTAGCACAAAACTTGGGATTGCTAGCCGGCGCTCTTTTCTGGTCGCTATCTTCAGACATTATTGGTCGGCGTTGGGCCTTCAACTGCACGTTTCTCTTTACAGGTGTGTTTGCGGTCGTGGCAGGCGCCTCTCCCAATTTCGCCGCTGCTGCCACCTTCTGCGCGTTGTGGAGCTTTGGTGTGGGTGGAAATCTTCCTGTTGATTCTGCCATTTTTCTCGAATCTTTACCGCGGAACAAAAAATGGCTTTTGACGGTGATGTCTGCCTGGTGGAGCTTGGGCCAAGTCGTAACAGCGCTTCTCTCTTGGGCGTTGATTCCCAAGTACAGTTGTCAGGAGGAAACCAACTGTTTATCTCAAAATAACAAGGGTTGGAGATACTTTGTCTTCACATTAGGTGGTCTCACTCTTCTCATGTTCTGCTCTCGCTTTTTGTTTCCCATGTCCGAAAGTCCCACTTTCTATTTGGCTCGAGGCGACAACAAAAGAGCAATATTGGCGTTGGATAAAATTGCGAGTTATAATCGTAAATTCAATCCCTTAACTGTGGACCAGTTAGATGCTATAGACGCAGCCAGTGATGATGACGATGGCCTGAGTGCTGAGGTGATGGGGAACAAAACTCTCTTGAAGCAAAGACTCAAAAAGTACAATTTTTCACATATCAGAATGTGTTTTGCCTCGAAGCGTCTCATTTTATCCTCCGTGTTGGTTTTCACTTCTTGGGGGCTAGTTGGTCTAGCATTCCCGTTGTACAATGCCTTTCTTCCCACGTACCTAGAGAACAGAGTGACAGCATCGAATAGTGTTTACATCACCTATCGTAATACTCTTATTGTTGCTGTCGTTGGAATCCCAGGTGCCATTCTAGCGGGTATACTAGTTGAACTACGGATCGGAAGGAAAGGCACCTTGTGTGGTGCTATGATCATGACCGGAATAGTTTTATTTGGGTCAACAACAGCAAAATCTTCAAATTCATACCTCGCTTGGACTTGCTTCTTCAATTTCTTCTCGAACATAATGTACGGTGTTCTTTACGCCTACACTCCCGAAGTTTTCCCGACACAAATACGAGGAACTGCAGTAGGATTAGCCTCTTCTCTTAATCGAGTCTTTGGTGTTTTTGCACCAATTATCGCCATTTATGCTGATCTCACCACCTCGGCGCCCATTTACGTTTCCGGCGCATTGTTCTTGTTCTCGGGCTGTTTGGTGGTGTTCTATCCTTACGAGCCCAGAAACGTTTCCAGTCTATAAATAATCTTTACTTCTTAATGGACTTTATTTCGATTTAAAAAAAAATAATCAACCATCAACGCATTGCTCTGTAATTCACAATGCGCAAGGTCATACAATGTAGCGATGGAGTAAACGATCAAAAAATGATATCTCATTATTTTTCCAGTTATTTAACGACGGAAAAATTTGCGATATCAGAGGAGGTAGACTCTTGTATCTTGTTATTGAGTTTTGGCTCATTGCTCAGTTGAAGATGTTAAGCCTAGTTGAATCGATGACATCATACGGACAAAAAGGGCAGAAACTGCTGAGATATCAAGTCTCCTCAATTCCATATACTTAATTATGACAATTTACCTCCGCTCCAAAATAGAAAGTAATCACCCTCTGATCTCGCGAATTTTCACTCAAATAGGCAATGAATCCCGCTCGCGATAACTAACTGCGGTATATATATCCAGTCCACTCCCACAATACAATACAAGGACAATGTCTTTTACTACCAACGCAGAGATCGCCCAATTTGGAGGCAAATTGTACAAATTGAGTCATGACTCAACCTCCACAAAAACCAAAATGGAGGTCAACGTTTTCGTTCCTCCCTCCACGGCCTCCTCCATTCCTGTTTTGATGTATTTGTCTGGCTTAACATGTACCCCGAACAATGCCTCTGAGAAGTCGTTCTTGCAATATTTTGCAAGCAAATTTGGCTTTGCTGTGGTCTTCCCTGACACCTCTCCCCGTGGTGCAGGCATTGAGGGCGAGGATGAGCTGTACGACTTTGGAACCGGAGCTGGGTTCTATGTGGATGCTACACAAGAGCCATGGCTGCAAAACTACAACATGTACTCCTATGTGCACAAAGAGCTTTTGGAGAAGTTGGCCGGCCACTTTTCCAATTTGGACTTCGGTAAGATCTCCATCACGGGGCATTCCATGGGTGGATACGGTGCGTTGGCTGGGTTCCTCAAAAACCCAGGCAAGTACCAGAGTGTCAGTGCGTTTGCACCCATTTGCAACCCTCTGAACTGCGCCTGGGGCGAGAAAAACTTCGGCAACTATTTGGGTGCAGAGAAAAGTGATTGGTACAAGTATGACCCTACTTGCTTGATCAAGTCCTACACTGATTCGTACCAACCAGACATCTTGATCCACCAGGGCGCAGCCGATGGCTTCTACCACAAGGACAAATATTTGCAGCCCGAGAACTTTGCCGCTGCTGCTAAAGAGGCCGGCTACAAGGGAACTATCGACTTGAACATTGTTGATGGATATGACCACCTGTATTTTTTCATTAGTTCGTTCGTCGAGCAACACGCTTTGCATCACGCCAAAGCACTTGGTTTGGTCGAATAACTATCTGTAGAGGAGCAGCGAGCCAAACTTTGAAGCACGCTCAGGTTGAAATGAACTCGGTGTATTCCTCTATATGTATCTGTATTTATTCAATGGAATTATACATCTCGTCCAGCAATTCCTTGAACTTTGACTCCCACAGTGCGCACTTCACCTTTGTAGGACTCTTCTCATTAACACCCTTCAATATCTTCACGATCTTGTAGCATCCTTTGTCTATGTTGGTGGCGTGCTTTTCAACCACATGGTCAATGACCTGACTTAGCATTATATCCACTATGAGTTGGTCAATGTCCCTGGAAATCAGTTCTTGGGCTGCGTATATCTCGTCAATACTTTCACCTCCGACAAGCAGCGGCAAAGACTTGTTGATAGAGAAGAATAGAAGACGCACCAACTTGAATTTTTCTAGCCACAGCTTGCAGTAGCTTCTGAGCTTTTCTTTCTCTTGGGAAGAGGTATTTGTCTCTTCGCTGTCGGATTCTTCCTCGCCCACTGGAGGCGATTCATCGTCCTCTTCATCAGAGAATTCGTCCTCAAAGCCAAATGGATCTTCATCGTCAAACTCTTCGGGATTTTCGGCCCATTCGGAGAACTCATCGAGGCCGTCATCGATCAAAGTTAAATGCATTTTCGTCTGTTTCTCGAGATACCTCAAATTACCTGCCTCTATTAGTTTTACCATCTCATCGCATGAGGCCCAGACTTTACCCACAGATACCAAGCGAGGATCAACGGTGGCTTTCGGATCTGTCGCATCGTTCAGTGACGGCGTGTCTTCTGGCTTCCCTGTTGTGTCGCTGGTCGCCGTTTCATTCTCATTCTCCTTGATTATAACCAACAATTCGCTGACAAGCAGACGGGCGTTGGTGATGAGTGATGTTGATACACTGAAAATCTCTCTATGGAACAATCTAGAAATAGCAGCTGGCGAGAGTTGTGCCAATACAGATACGTAAAGCACAAAAGAAGACGAAAGCTCCGAGACGGTTTTCACTGCAGCCGACCCGGCATTCTTGAACGAGGAAGGCTCGAACAAAATACCCACTTTCGTTGTGTGTGCCTTTATGAGTTTACTGATCTTTACTAGTTCTTCCAAAGGTGCATCGACCTTAGCTGGAGACACGGCGGCTTTAAATTCTGTGTTCACATCGGAAAGGTGGAGAAGCCAAAAGTTGAGGGCCTCCTCAAAAGCAACTACAATCTCATATAGTGTCGGCTCCATTGTGTTGTGCTAAGTATGTGATAGGATGCTAGGTCTATATAGGTGATGAGTTGAGTGCGACAACCACTTGGCTGCAAATAATCAAGGTCTGAACTGATAAGCTGATAATATGAACAACCAATGACAGATGTCTAAACAATTTTACTAGAAGATAATTGTACTCTTTGATTTTATGATCAGCAATTTTACATACGTCTACCATTCGTCATTGTCGTCCTCATCGTCACTTTCGGCGACTTTACCCTTTCTCTTGTTTAAGGCACTGGCCAATGCATCGGCTAAAGTCTCTGGTTGGCCTGCGCCGCCTCCAGCTTGGCTGGATGTTGGTGCTGTTGGCTCACCTCTTGCCTCGTTTAAAAGTACACTAGGTTTCTCCAATTGAGATTTGTCAGTCTTTTTAAGCATGCCAAGACCAGAGCCACGGATGGATGCCAACAATGCATCTCGGCCGGAGTCTCCTGATGGCATTGGCATTGCAGGCGCACTTGCTCCCGTATCAGGTGCCGCAAGTGGTGGAGGTGGAGGAGGTGGAGCGGGTGCACCACCAGAAGGTTGAACCAGAGGAGGGGGCGGAGGTGGCGGAGGTGGAATGCCTCCCTGAGGAGCTGCAGCAGTTTGTGGAGGTAGCGGCGGCGGTGGTGGTGGCAACCCGCTGGATGCTGATGAATCTTGTGGAGGTAGAGGTGGTGGTGGAGGTCCGCGCTCAGAAGCAGACGCACTCGTAGCCGGAGGAGGTGGTGGTGGCGGTGGCACAGCTGCTGCCGTTTCGACCGTCCTTTGTGGAGGTGGAGGTGGCTGGTAGCTTGGATTTGATGGAATGACAGGATGTTGTTGTTGCTGTTGCTGACCCATGGCGGCTTGTGGAACTGGCTCCTGTCGAGGAGGCAATGCGGCCGGTTGTGGGGGCATGGATGGGATCGAGTCGCGCATTGGTGGCGGAGGAGGTGCAAAGGAAGAAGGTACCAGATTTCCAGGAGGCGCCATAGATGCTCGTGAGGGTGGAGGGGGCGGAACAGCTCTGTTGGCCCTAGGCGGAGGAGGTGGTGGCATGGCTCCAGTGTTGTTTGTATTTAAACGAGGAGGCAATGGAGCTGCGGCTCTTGCGCCAGCTCTTGGAGGTGGTGGAGGGCCGGGTCTGTTGGAATTGTGGGCTTGGGGCGGTAACGGTGGAGGCGCATTATGAACAGAATTCGAAGGAATTCCTGGCTTGAACTGAGAAAGTGGAGGTGGGCCCTGGTTCTGAACCTGTGAGAATTGTGCTGGTGGCTCTGGAGTCGCCGAGTGACTGGCTTGGAATGGAGGGATAGCCGTTGGGTGCAGCACTTGGGGGATTGGTGCATTTGCAGGGGGAAGCCTAAACCGAGCTTGGGGCAGGACTGGAGTGGCTGCGGGAACAGGAGACTCTGGTACGGAACTGCTGTCGTCACCGGCATCATCAGCGTATTGGCTAGGTATGGCTGGCGCAGCGTGAGAACTGGGCGGAGCTGGTGGAGCTGTTGGAGCTGTTGGAGCTGGTGTAGAAGGACCAGATGGAGCTATGGATGAAGCTGGAGAGGCAGAATATGACGTATCGTACGTATTTGTAGCTCCCGAGGCTGGAGGTGGGGGTGGGGGTGGAGCCTTTTTGGTCTTTCTAGGAGCCAGAGGGACAGGCTGAGATATGCTTGGGGCCGCTGGAGCCGCCGCGCCCTGAGCGTACCGACGGGGAATTGGCGGTTCAAGTCCCACAAGTGGCCCGCCCTGTGAAGCTATGTAATCCTTGATGAATTGCCTATTGTCTGCGATTACGTCCTCAGTGATACCAGCAGCAGCTAGCTCAGCATACAACAGCCGCCACTCCGGAGGAGGCTGATCCTCATAGTACAAGATTCCCTTTGCTCTCCGCGATCTCTGACCTGTATTTGCGTCAATGAATTCTCCTCGAGAGCCTAGTTTCAGCGCTTGAGGGGCCAAGCGGTCCTTCAATGCAATTGCGTTTTTGTTATTGGCCGTTTGCTTCGAAGCATGCTTCTCTTTGGTAGTCACCTTCTTCAAGAAATGGGCTGCATCCAGCGTATCTTCGAATAGAAGCCCCATGAGACAATCTTCTGTTTCGAACGTATGGAAGAACGTCCTATCCTGATGGTACTGGAAATCAACGTAGAGCTCCTGGTCCCACAACACGCCGCGGGAACCAAGAATGTCGACGAGTTTCAAGAAGAACGTGTGTCCCACCAAGTCATCGACCAACACAATTGCGCCTACAAGTCCAGTGTATGTCCATTTTGTTGGATCAGGATAAGCAATGTAGAGTCTACAGGCGGTGGCATCGATAATTTTATTGGATGCCTTTGGGATTGCGCGCTTGATCTTTTCCTTATCGGCATTTGTTAGAATCGCCATCGTGAAGATCCCGATGTGTTATCGGCTAGGCCTTAGTTATCAGTCAGTGGTATGTATAGGGAGTGTGGAGTGTGAGACTATAAAAAGAACATTGGAACAAACTGGTGTTGGGGTTGGAGAAAATGGGGTAATTTATAGAAAATTGTCAAATTGCCTGCATTTTTTGATTTGGTTCATTCAGTTCAATTTTATTGTTCAGTCTCACTGGTCAATGGGAATTGCGAGGTTAGTCGGCGACTTCATAGATCAATATAGGGGTACGAATTGAGACGCAAAGCAAACCAGCCTGAAAATAGAACTGATTTTAATGAAAGGCCGCCGTTGTCAATTTGCTATTGGAAATGTAAAGACAGTCGAATCACTATGCAAAAGCGAGTGGAGGCTGCTCAGTATCGAACTATGGTCCAGAAATGAATGAAGTGACCACAGAATTGGAAAATTCAAATTGAAAGATGTAAGGAGCTATCGCAATTTCTGTATTTCACACTCATGTTTCTTCGTTCCTATGGAGTAATCCAAACCACAGTCTCATATGCCAAAGACTTAAGCCAAAAAGTAAAACCGAAAGAAAAGAAAAGAACTCAAACGATGGTTTTCATTCGAGCTTCGATATTGCGACAAAATTCATGACACCAAATTTCAGACCAATTTTTGCAAACCTCCGCATATATCTCCTGCACCAATCTCATCCATCTTCAAACCACTACTACTACAATGTCTGGACGTCAAGGAGGTAAAGCTAAGCCTTTGAAGGCACCAAAGAAGAAGACTCAAGATTACGATGATGAGGATTTGGCTTTTAAGGCTAAGCAAAAGGCTGACGCCGCTGCACAGAAGGCCATGGCTGAGAAGGCCAAGAAGGGTGGACCAATGGTTGGAGGCGGCATCAAGAAGAGTGGAAAGAAGTAAGCAATTTAGGCACTTAGAACACAGTAATATACGAAGTGGAATCTTGGCTCCATTAATTTGTAAAATTGCTAAAAAAATTGAAGAACAATAGAAAAAATAACGACCTCGGTGAGGATCGAACTCACGATCTCAAGATTAACAGTCTTACGCCTTAACCAGCTTGGCCACGAAGTCCTTATTGAACATTGAATTGTTGGTTAAGTACTGGACAGCAAAAATGTACGGTTTTGTTCCTTTTTTTAATTTGGTTCATTCAACATGGTCTGTAGAGACTTAATTGTGAAGTATGGACATACATGAGACTGTAGTTCAAATAGGGTACGCCCCGATTGACGAATAGCTCATAGCGTCTGAATGAGTGTGTTAGGTCGATCGTTCATGTTTGATAATCAATTTTCTTAGATGATACTTAAATACTTAGACTTGTCCTAGTTGTTCTTTGTAATTACTAGCAGCTAGTTCAAATTATTTTCCAGTCAGATAAGGGACGCTGGCGGGCTGTCTTAGGCCCAGTCACTCACATTAATCATAATCGGAGTCAGTAAATCAATAAATTGAAGCACACATACCTTAGAGGCAAATGATAAAAAAGTTTAAGGCTTACGATTCGAAAGTCAATGAAAACTGGAAGTCACACACTGGCAAGAGCACTTCGTTCCTCCAACAGAACAGCGAATAAACAGGAATTCAAAAATTGGAAGAGATCACCCCCTTTGTCTCAAAATATTACTTTCGCATTCCGCTATTTAACAATTGCCTTTCTGTCAGATCTCAGGAATACATCGGTCCTTGCCGAATCTTGGCGCTCCCTGCACTACGCGTTCCCTTATCATTGATGATCTGAGCAGTCAGCAACTCCATCTCCACGCAACTTCCCACACCTTTTTTTTCCAATCATTTAAAAAGTAAAAATGGCAGAAGTGTCGACTTTCCGAAAAGTCTCGCAGATCTGCTGCTCCATTGTATGGTGTCTTCTCGCAGCAGGCCCGGTCTTCGGCTTTGCAGCATTGAAGCCCGTTCTCATCAACGAGGGTGTTTATAGCGATAGATGCTCGGTCCACGCTGGTGGAGAAAAGACAATTCCATGTGACGAGCAGGATTTGGCCCTCAACTTCTTGTTCACGGCGGCATGTATGGTCACTAACATCTCTGCGTTGCCAGTGGGATCTATACTTGACTCTTATGGACCCAAGGTGACGGGAGTTATCGGATCATTCATTATTTTTGCTGGTGCCGCAACGCTCTCCATGGCCAAGCAGGTTGGTCTTTTTGATGCATACTTGGCAGGCTACACGTTGCTCGCGTTGGGTGGACCTTTTGTGTTCATTTCATGCTTTCAGCTTGCCAACAGCTTTCCGAAGAATTCGGGGTTGATCTTGGCCCTCTTGACCGGAGCGTTTGACTCGTCTTCGGCTCTATTCTTAGTGTATCGACTCATCTACTTCAACTGGTTTGACTTGTCCCTTAAGACGTTCTTCCTCTACTACTTAGTGGTACCTGTATTTATCTTCTTATGTCAAACCACCATCATGCCAAAGGACTCGTACAAAACCGTTGGTACGCTCGCAAAAATTGCAGAGACGAAACTCGACGAGACTGGCAAGCCAATTGACAGGGAGAGGCTCCGCAGTGAAGATAGAGCCGTGGCAGATGTGGTGACTTTCACTCCACAGCCAAACATGACGGAAACAACTTCGTTGCTCATTAGATCTGCATCCTTCTCCTCCGTCAGTGATCGTAGAGACTCTACCATCTCCCGTGCCCCTTCGATCAAGTCCATCTATGAGCGTGAGGCTGAAGATAAGCTCTTCAATTCGACGGGAGGAGTATTCGGTATCATGCATGGTTTTTCCATTACCGAGCAATTGAAGTCTCCGTGGTTTGTGTTGATGGCCATTTTCACGACGATTCAGATGCTTCGTATCAACTTTTTCGTTGCCACAATCAAGTTTCAGGAGTTGTTCTTGTACAAAGACGAGGAATTGGCAACATCCATCAATCAGTTCTTTGATCTTGCATTGCCGGTTGGCGGACTTTGCGCAATTCCATTCATTGGTCTCCTTCTTGACAACTTGACCACATTGAATGTCTTGTGGCTCTTGTCTATCATTTCGGTAACCGTTGGTGTGGCTGGATGCATCTCCTGGCTTCCTGCCACCTACTTGGGAATCATTTTAATGGTTCTTTACAGACCTTTCTATTATACAGCCGTGTCAGATTTCTGTGCCAAAGTGTTTGGCTTTGAAACTTTCGGAACGGTTTATGGAACTATTATTTGCTTTTCTGGATTATGTAATATTCTCCAGCAATTTATGGACCAGATCACGCACAGTCATTTTGAGGGAAACCCCATTCCAGTGAATGCAACCTTGACTGCTCTCACCGTTTTGTTCGCCGGTCTTATCATTGGGTTTGTCAGATCTCAGGAAAAGGCAATGTCCAGACGGAGTCTCGAGATCGAAGCCCAGGAAGCCACCATCAGAAGTCTTCCTCACTAAAGAAAATTAGGCAAAATCTAAACCTTTTAATACAAATTATTTTTTTTCGTTTTCCGCTCCTTTTTCAACTCATCTAAAACCATGTCTGGATCTAAGCCGATGAGTTCTGGGAGGGTGGAGATAGGCTCGGTCGTCTTGCTCTCCTTCAACTGAGAAGGCGCAACTGTTTCAGGACTTTTGACCTCGTACTTCTCGGCTTTGCTTGGAAGTGAAATGAACGTTTTCTGAGGAATCCCAGCTAAGATGTCAGCGTCGGAAACCATTACTTGGTGTTACCCTTGGCGGCAGCTTTTCTTGCTTTTTCCTTCTCCTGCTTTTCGAGCTGTCTTCTGGAACCTCTGATGATCTCCAAGTGACCAACTCTACCAGCAATCAACTTTTCCGTTCCGTTCAGAGCTCCAACAGACTTCTTAAGATCAAATGTCTGTTTTGCGGCAGACTTCTTGGGTTTGATGATGAGCGGAGCGGCGGCTCTTAAGTTACTTTGTCTTTTAGTTACTCTTGCCTTTTTTGTCAGCTTGAGTTTGATGTTACCTTGAGCCATGGAAGAGAGATGGAGTTGAGGGGGGTTATCTCATCTCATCTCCGAGACAGGTTATCTATAGGGACAATGAAAGTGGAATTTTTTTTGGACAGCTGAAAAACTAGAAATAAAATGTAAATGAGAAATTCTTTTCTTTTTTAGAATGAGTTTTTTCTAGTTTGAGACTTCTCGTGATTTTGACTTCTTTGTATTGGAGATGTCTGCTAGATTAGACGCAAAGGTAACAGGAAAAAGAGAAGAGAATGATCGAAAATTTTTTTCAAAATTATTCGAGTGGGCATTATCAGAGATTAATTCATCTCGTTGAAAACGTGCCCACTTTTAATCTGCCTAATTGATCTTCCATTCATCCAACAAGAGTTTAATAGAATATGCTTAAAAAAATTCGAAAGATTTAATTCATCAATCGTCACATCTTTCCCTCCAAATCTTCTGATTTGTACTCCATTTCGTGTCTCACCACTTATCGAAGTCAAAGACATCTCATCTCATCGACTCTAATTGATTAAGGCCGCCAAATAGACTTCGAAGGTGCATAAGAATCAAGTCTTTAGCTAATGTAGTAATTAAAACTGAATTTTCCATCAATTAGTAAACAAATCCATTCCCTGGAATGATAGCCCCGTTTTCGTCACTAATTTCGCATCTTCGCCAACCCATCTCCTAATTTTCCATCTGACTCAGTGTCGCACCTCAGTCACCTCTTCGCTCGTCTTTTCTTAAGCTCTGCTAAGGTGAACGTCAACAGAAGGACTCTAGGCTTCAGTTCGAACCTCGTCCTCCCAATTAAATAATTCCATAATGAGCGACCGTTTCCTCATTTTGCCCGGACCCTCTGCCTTGTCTCTGTTCAGAGTGAACAACTTGGTGCAAGAGTTGGAGTCAAAACTCGAGGCCGGTGCCATTACTTCAATTCACTCTCTCTACACCCATTACGTCTCTTTGAAGAAGCCTTTGACCGATGCTCAATTGAAGTTGACGGAGATTTTGTTGACCTACGACACTCCAGTTGACTACTCCATCGGTGCCAACAAGGTTTTGGCTGAATTGAGCACCATTTCCGGAGATGCCGAGGTGCCCGCCGAGCTCTTTGCTCCTTTGGCTGCCTCCAACTCTGTGTTGGTCAGAATTTTGCCTCGTTCCGGTACCATTTCTCCATGGTCCTCCAAGGCCACCGACATCACCGCTATCGTTGGCTTGGGCGACAGCATTGAGAGAGTTGAGAGAGGTTTGTCTTTTGTTCTCACTGCCAAGGAGGGCTTCCCCTTGTTGGAGAAGCTCCAAGCTCACGCCGACGAGTTGTTGTCCGGTGTCTTTGACAGAATGACTCAGAAGATCTACATCAACGAGAACGCTCCAAAGTACGATGACTTGTTCGCCCACCATGCTCCTAAGCCTTTGGTCGAGGTCGACATTTCGGGCGACAAGTTGATCTCTGCCAACAAGGCCATGGGTTTGGCTTTAGACCAAGGCGAGATCGACTACTTGATCAACGCTTTCAACACGGTTATCGGTAGAAAGCCAACCGATGTCGAGCTTTTCATGTTTGCTCAAGTCAACTCTGAGCACTGTAGACACAAGATCTTCAACGCCGACTGGACCATTGACGGTGTCAAGAAGGACATGTCTCTCTTCAAGATGATCAGAAACACCCACGAGAAAAACCCTCAATACACCGTGTCCGCATACTCTGACAATGCCGCTGTTTTTGAAGGTCCTGACGGATATGTCTTCACTCCTGATTTCCTCACCAAGGAGTGGAAGTCCATCAAGGAGAGCGTCTTCACCTTGGTCAAGGTTGAGACCCACAACCATCCTACTGCTGTGTCTCCATTCCCTGGTGCTGCTACCGGTTCCGGTGGTGAGATCAGAGATGAGGGTGCCGTTGGTAGAGGTTCTAAATCAAAGGCTGGTTTGTCTGGTTTCTCCGTCTCTGACTTGAACATCCCAACCTTACCTCAGCCATGGGAGAGAGATGTTGGTAAGCCCCATCACATTGCCTCCTCTTTGGACATCATGATTGAGGCTCCAATCGGTTCTGCCGCTTTCAACAACGAGTTTGGTAGACCAGCTATCAACGGTTACTTCAGAACCTTGACTACCGAGGTGCAAAATGCCAAGGGTGAAAATGAGATCAGAGGTTTCCACAAGCCGATCATGTTGGCTGGTGGTATGGGTGCCATTAGACCAAAGTTGGCTTTGAAGGACACCAAGATTACCCCCGGATCCAAGCTCATTGTCTTGGGTGGCCAATGTATGTTGATCGGTTTGGGTGGTGGTGCTGCCTCCTCTATTTCTTCTGGTGAAGGTTCCGCTGAGTTGGACTTTGCATCTGTGCAAAGAGGCAACCCTGAAATCCAGAGAAGAGCTCAACAAGTTATTGACGCATGTACCTCTTTGGGTGCTGAGGGTAACCCAATTCAATCTATTCACGATGTGGGTGCAGGTGGTTTGTCTAACGCTTTGCCAGAGCTTGTTCACGACAATGACTTGGGTGCAAGATTCGAGTTGAGATCAATCTTGTCTTTGGAGCCAGGTATGTCCCCTATGGAAATCTGGTGTAACGAGTCCCAAGAGAGATACGTTCTCGGTGTTACTCCTGAGAACCTCGAGTTGTTCAAGGGTATCTGTGAAAGAGAGAGAGCTCCTTTCGCCGTTGTTGGTGAGGCCACTGAGGAAAAGAGATTGATCTTGTCCGACTCCTTGTTGAACACTACTCCAATTGACTTGGACATGTCTGTTTTGTTCGGTAAGCCTCCAAAGATGTCAAAGACTGCCGAGACTCAGAACTTGCAATTGCAGCCATTTAAAACTGAAGGATTGTCTGTTTCTGATGCTGTGGAGCGTGTCTTGCAGCTTCCTTCGGTTGGAAGCAAGAACTTCTTGATCACTATTGGTGACAGATACATTACCGGTTTGGTCGACAGAGATCAGATGGTCGGTCCATGGCAAGTTCCTGTGGCCGATGTTGGAGTCACTGCCACTTCCTTGGGTGCTACTAACCTTTCCACTGGTGAAGCCATGGCAATGGGTGAGAAGCCAACTTTGGCTTTGATCTCTGCCTCTGCTTCTGCTAAGATGTGTGTCGCTGAGTCCTTGCTCAACGTCTTTGCTGCTGACATTCCTGCCATCGACAGAGTTAAGTTGTCTGCCAACTGGATGTCTGCTGCTTCTCATGACGGTGAGGGCGCTAAGCTTTACGAGGCTGTTCAAGCCATTGGTTTGGACTTGTGCCCAGACTTGGGTGTTTCTATTCCTGTCGGAAAAGACTCCATGTCCATGAAGATGAAGTGGGGTGACAAGGAGGTCACTGCCCCATTGTCCTTGTGTATCACTGCCTTTGCTCCAGTCAGCAACACATCTAAAACCTGGACCCCTGAGTTGAGATACGTTGACGAAGAAACTGTTTTGGTTCTCGTTGACTTGGCCGCTGAAGTCAAGAAGGCTTTGGGTGGATCTGCTTTGGCTCAAGTTTACAAGGCAGTCGGAGATGCTGCTCCTACTGTTCACTCGAATGAGCTTCTCAAAAACTTCTTGTCTGCTTTGATTGAATTGCACCAAAAGGTTGATGTCTTGGCTTACCACGACAGATCTGAGGGTGGTTTGTTCACCACTGTCACTGAGATGGCTTTCGCTGGTAGATGTGGTCTTGACTTGAACTTGAAGACTTCCGAGGACGCTTTGACAGAATTGTTCAACGAAGAGCTTGGTGCTGTTTTCCAAGTCAGAGCCTCCGACCTCGAGCAATTTGTCTCTGTTTTGCAACTGCACAACGTTACTGACAAGTATGTCTCCGTTATTGGTAAGCCAACAAAGGAGCAATCTGTCAACATCAAGGTCAACGGTGACTTGGTTTATGAGAACACTAGAGCTAAGTTGCAAGAGTTGTGGAGTGCCACCTCTTACCACATCCAGAAGATGAGAGACAACCCCGAGACAAGTGCTCAAGAATTCGAGGCCATTGCAGATGACTCCAACCCCGGTTTGTCTTACCAATTGACTTTCGAGCCAAAGAACCTCCCTACTTTCTCTGGTGACAAGAAACCAAAGGTTGCCATTTTGAGAGAACAAGGTGTCAACTCGCAACAAGAAATGGCCTTCTCATTCCAACAAGCTGGTTTTGATGTTTACGATGTCCATATGTCAGACATTCTCAGCGGAAGAGTCAACTTGGATGACTTTATCGGTCTTGCTGCTTGTGGTGGTTTCTCTTATGGTGATGTTTTGGGTGCTGGTGCTGGTTGGGCTAAGTCCGTCTTGTTTAATGAGAACGCTCGTGCCCAATTCAAGAGATTCTTCCAAGAGCGTGAGGATACATTCGCATTTGGTGCCTGTAACGGTTGTCAATTCTTCAGTCGTATCGCCGAATTGATTCCAGGAACTGAGCACTGGCCAACTTTCGAGAGAAACCAGAGTGAGCAGTACGAGGGTAGATTTGTTATGGTTGAGGTTGAAGCCTCTGACGACAACAAGTCTATCTTCTTGCAAAACATGAAGGGATCTAAGTTGCCAATTGCCGTTGCTCACGGTGAGGGTAGAGCGTTCTTCAAGGATGCCGCTACCAAGGATGCTTTTGAGAGTGACAAGCAAGGTGTCATCAGATACGTTGACAACTATGGCGCTGTTACTGAGAAGTATCCTTTCAACCCTAACGGATCTCCTAACGGTATTGCCGGTATTTCCAACACCAGCGGTAGAGTTTTGGCCATGATGCCACATCCTGAGAGAACCACCAGATTGGAGTCTAACTCTTGGTACCCTACTGAGAAATTCAATGAGTGGGAGGGATACTCTCCATGGATCGCCTTGTTCAAGTCTGCCCGTGAGTGGGTCGGCGACAAGTTTTAAGGACATTCCTTTGTAGAAACAACATAATTAATTGAAGAAGTTTAGAATTTGTGTAAGTGAAGTAACTTTGGTGGAATGGACAATAGGTCATGAGTGAAGCAGGATTAAAGAGTATGAACAGAGAAGAAAAATTACAATGATCTACACTTTTTTTTTCGATTCGCGTTATTCCAATACATTATTCTGTTGTGTTTCGTTTTCAGATTTTATGCGTCAGTACAGTGAACATTTGCAAAATCTCAGACCACACTGGATTTTGAGAATTCACCAAAATTGAAATTCACGGAAAATGCACACGAAAAAATAGATACGAGTGAATTTCACAAAGCTCCATCTCTTAAATAATTGCAAAAAGACGCCGATTTCAATTCCGCGAAGAATTGAAATTTCCACCAATTCCGCTCCCCCAGATCACCATATTTCTTTTTGATCCCATCTCGTATAGCGCGATTCCATCCCCCATACAGCACAGATCCACATAGTGGTATCACTTTCTTTCAGCCCCATCCACACCCCATGTCTGCATACGAAACCGTCGTCAAGGCCTTGGACGAATCGTCCATCTTAGCCAAATGGCCGGAAATCACTCCATTGGCCAAGACCACAGGACTGCTGACCTCTGCCGGCTCCGCCAGCTCAGAAGAAGCCGTGTTTGAAGGCCACGACGAGGAACAGATCCGTCTTATGGAGGAGTTGTGCATAGTTTTGGACTACAACGATATGCCTGTCGGTGCTGGTACCAAGAAGCTCTGTCACTTGATGGACAACATCAACGAGGGCTTGTTGCACAGGGCCTTTTCGGTGTTCCTCTTCAACGAGGATGGCCAGTTGTTGTTGCAGCAGCGTGCCGACGAGAAGATCACCTTCCCTAACATGTGGACCAACACCTGTTGTTCGCACCCACTCTGTGTCAAGTCTGAGTTGGGTCCTGGAGACTTCAGCTTGTTGAACTCGGCTGTGGAGGGAGCCAAGACTGCCGCACAAAGAAAGCTTTTCCACGAGCTTGGAATCCCCGGCGGCGATTGTCCGGTCGAGAAGTTCCAATTCCTCACCCGTATCCACTACAAGTCTGCCAGTGGAGGAGAGGAGTCCAAGTGGGGAGAGCATGAGGTCGACTACATCTTGATCTTGCAAACAAAGAACGATATCACTATCGATGCCAACTACAACGAGGTGCGTGATTACAAGTGGGTCAGCCAGGATGACTTGAAGAGCATGTTCACCGACAAAAACCTTGTCTTCACTCCATGGTTCAAATTAATCTGCGAAACGTTTTTGTTCCAGTGGTGGGGCAGCTTGTCTGATCTCAGCCAGTTTGAGGACAAGGAGATCCATCGCCTTCTTTAATACCTTAATTTATACATGTTCTACCGTGATTTGTAGGAGGAGTCCACGACCATAAGCCCATAGGCGTGTTGCAAATAGTTTCTTGATTCAATTTCCAGAAAAAAATTTTCATTAGATGTTGCAAATTTGAAAATCAATTCCACTCTAGTTATTCAATAGTGTTGATCGCTTCTCAGACTTGATACAATGACTCAAGCGATCCTCCCACAAACAGCATTCACCATAAGAAATTCTAACGACGAAATCTGTTCCATTAGAAAGTTCAGCTTTATAGGTTGAAATGGTTATTCTTCTACAGCTACTATCATCATCGCACATTATCAACACAAGGTCTCACATTATCATCAGACGGGATTTATGAGACGAAAAATAATATAGTAATGGAGAAATCATACACACCAAATATGCAACCAGATACAGGGAGTCTGCAAGATTCAAACTTCATTCTGGTTTATTTCAGAAGTATACAGAATAACATCCCTTGACAGAACAAAACATAAAATACATAAAAATACAATAAGCAGATGACACAGTGATTCCCATAGAAACAATCATCAAACACCAAAAACCCCACCACCCTTCTGTTGTTACTTTCAAAAGCCACCCATTGGTTTCTTTTTCCATCTGTCACCCGTTTGCAGCCATCAGCGCAACTGCATAAACGACCTGATCCGCGACAGAGTCAGGATACCATCTCAGTCAGTGGTCCGTATTCCAAAGAAGAACATCCATTCTTCTTAAACGAATCACTAGTTCCGAAAATGTACTCCACAAAAGCAGCTGCTTCCAGATGGATCCGACTCGGCCGCTCGCTCGCTACCGCCGAGGCCTCCGTCGTTCCAAAGAGAAAAGCCACAGTCTTTACTGATGCCCTCAACAAAGGACCCCTGTTTGACGACTTTGTCAGCGGAAAAGCGTCCGAAATGGTGATTGATCCATTGGAGGCTGCCAGAAACGACCCGGAGGCCAAGCTTCCTCGATGGTTGAAGGTTCCTATCCCCAAGGGACAAAGCTTCCACAAAGTGAAGAAGGATGTCAGAGAACTCAAGCTTGCGACTGTGTGTGAAGAGGCCAAGTGTCCTAATATTGGAGAGTGTTGGGGCGGAAAGAAATCCGAGGCTACGGCCACCATAATGTTGCTTGGTGACACTTGCACTCGTGGATGTAGATTCTGCTCGGTGAAGACCAACAGAAACCCCGCCAAACCGGACCCGATGGAGCCCGAAAACACCGCCGAGGCGATCCTGCGATGGGGATTGGGCTACGTCGTTTTGACCACTGTCGATAGAGATGATTTGGTGGACGGTGGTGCGGCTCACTTGGCAGAGACCGTGCAGCGCATAAAGACCAAGGCTCCACAAATCCTCGTGGAGGTTTTGAGTGGAGATTTCCGGGGCAACCACGCGGATTGCGCGACACTTGCAACGTCTGGCTTGGATGTCTACGCCCACAACTTGGAGACTGTTGAGGCCTTGACGCCTCATGTCAGAGACCGTAGAGCCACCTACCGTCAATCATTGAGCATTCTTGATACGGCCAAGAAAACCACACCGGGATTGATCACCAAGACATCGTTGATGCTTGGTCTTGGAGAGACCGACGAGCAAGTCATGCAGACGCTCAAGGACTTGAGGGAGGTGAAGTGTGATGTTGTAACCTTTGGCCAGTACATGCGTCCCACCAAGAGACACATGAAGGTCGTGGAGTACGTGAAGCCGGAGAAATTCGACTACTGGAAAGATGTCGCTTTGGAGCTCGGATTTCTCTACGTGGCTAGTGGTCCCTTGGTGCGTTCCTCATACAAGGCTGGTGAAGCGTTCATTGAGAATGTCTTGAGAAAGAGGAAACACAACGTGGGAGACAGCGAGAGAAAGGCCCATCTCGACGAGGCCAGTGCAAGCGCATGATGGGGACAAATGTAAATATAACATATCAAAAAGGCGGGAACTTAACCAGGGATTTTTATACACAATTAATAACGTGCTGACACTGGCCTTGTAGGAGAAGTGAATCTAGATTGACATAGACGATAAAACAAACAAAAGAAGAAAAAAAAGGGAGAACCTAAGAGAAGATTTAATTCTATAACAACGATACGTTCCTGATGCATTCTGACGTGAACCCATGTCATGTCCGGTTTCTGACACTGAGACACCAATCTCGCTAAGCGCGGTTATCACCACGATAAGTAGGCTAACAATGGCCCATACATCTGGACCACCAACACCCAATTCTCATTAATAAAAAAACAAAAAGAACTCATTCACGAAAAACCAACAATTTCCACTCCCCCAAAATTCTCACCACCCAAAAATTCCAGCCCAGCCCCCATTCTCGTCTCTATTTACCACACATCAACAGACGCCCAATACATGCCGCACATATGCACACCCACAAGACCCTTGACCCTCGATACCCATTCAAAGTGTCCCAACGGCAACCCCCTAATACCCCACCAAGCAATGCCCGATGACCATGAGCAGGCCGCCGACGACGACAGCGAGGACTCGCTCATCACGCAATTCGAAACCACGCTCAACATCCGTCCCTCCACCACATACAACGAGGACCACGATATCTCTATAGACCACACCACCATTATTCATGACAACTTGGCCAGCGAGCCGTCCATGGTCGGCGTGGACGAGTTGGAGGAGCAGGAGGAGCTCATGGAGCAGATCCTCAACTTCCGCACGATCCGCCAGCGGCGGTTGCTTCCCGATCGGTCGCTCAAGGTGAAGAAGGAATCGGACCTGGAGGGCTACCGGTCCATGTCGCCGATGCCGGCGCCGACGAAGGAGCACGAGTTCAGTGCGGATCTCCAGCGGGTGTTGCAGCCGTCCGTGAATCTTGATCTCGAGCTCGATCGCTTCCACAAGGCGTACTCGGAGTTTCTTGCGGCCAACCCGCACATTCTGAAGGAGGGCGCGCGGTTCGAGGCCGCCTCCGACAAGACGTTGGTGCTTCTATCTCCGTATTCGCCAGAGCACGCCTTTGGCAGAAGCTGGGTCACGAAGCTGTACTTGCAGACCATCTTCGAGCGTCCGCAGCGGCTCCTAGCCGCATGCCTTGGTGTGTCGGCAGCGCTCACCATGTTTCCGTTCTACTACGATGTACGGAATTCCACGAAAAAGGGCCTGATCTTCTCTGACCACGTGAGACGGGTGCATGGTAAGACATGGCCCAAAAAGCTCTTTGAATTGTGTGTAGACTCCCATACCAAGCTTCTGAAAAACGAAATAGAAGTCCCGGAAGACTGGAACACAGGCGATATCTATCTCACGCCGAAAACCATCACCGCCTTAGAAGGTGTCATTGGCACCATCGAGACTGCGGTGGACACTGTCTTCAGTGAGGGTGAAGATGCTAGGAACCTCGCGTTTGTAGTCCTCCGACCACCTGGCCATCACTCGCACGCATGCTTGCCAAGCGGCTTCTGTCTTCTCAATAACGCTCATATCGGTATCGAGTATGCCGCTATGGCTCACGACGTTACTCATTGTGCTATCCTTGACATCGATCTTCACCACGGTGACGGCTCCCAAGACCTTTGCTGGGAACGAGCTGGTTTTGCTGGTGACCATGGAAAGGCCGATAATGAGTATCACGATCATCGAGAAAACCCCAGAAATGACTATGGTAAAAAGTTTGCAACGTATCCGAAAGTCGGGTATTTCTCCTTGCATGACATTAAATCATATCCAACCGAATTGGGTTACGCCACTAAAGACAATATTAGAAACGCATCGTTGTGTATCATGGATCATGACTTGAACCTCTGGAATGTGCATTTGCAAGAGTGGAGCAATGAGGAAGAGTTCTACAAACACTATCAAACGAAGTACGTGGCAATTTTGAACCGCGCAAATCAATTCTTTATCCAAGCAAAGAAACAGCATGAGCAGTTGATGTCTGACTACCATGCAGATTTGACTAAATACAATCGTTACCTTCTCAAACCAAACTCGTTCAAGCAGCCAGTGAAGAAGCCTATACCTCCGCCGAAGTTTAAGCCGCTCATTATAATCTCGGCGGGATTCGATGCTTCTGAGTATGAGAACCCCCAGATGCAGAGACATGGGATCTGCGTTCCCACCTCTTTCTATGCAACTTTTACCAAAGATGTTGTCAAACTCGCTCGCATTCACACCGAAGGCAAAGTGATATCGTTTTTGGAAGGCGGCTACTCTGATGGGGCGTTGATTTCTGGAGTATTCTCGCACTTGATCGGCCTCACCAATACTGTAGAGCCTGAGGACGGCACACAAACACTATGGAACAAGACATGGGGCACAGACCCAGTTATAAAAGAGATTTGCAAAGGGTGCAAGCGTAGTTGGACCCCTTACAAGAACCCGCGATCGGAGATCACTGTATGGGCAAACGAAGTGATTAAAATGGGGCGTTCAATGATGCCCAATGCAATCTTACCATCGAACATGGTATACTACGATAACAAGACCCATACTACCGAAATTCCAGATGCCCTTGCCAATAATAAGATGCTCAAAGGTATCATGGACCCTGACCTGCTGATGAGAGTAGCACAGACGCCCTCGAAAGATCCCGAGGACGAGCGCAGAGTAATGAGACACACTCGATCCTACTTCAAGCGGGGCGGTAATTGAGTGACGACACTAGCATTTGTGTGCTCCATCTTGTTATCCTTCATCAGGTCCCTAATCAGCATTTCTAGAACCCATTCCAGGCAGATTCCTACATGGAGAGAAGGCAGCATAGACCGCCATGCATGTTCGATGCAGGCACGCGAAATACGAGAACGAGAACGGCTGTCTTGTGTGCTGGCACACCCGTGCATCCGACGTGTAGACCTGTGTGAGATTTATCACTCCCACAGAGGTAGGAACCAAATAGCATTACCACCACCACCCCCGCAAAACACCATTGCACGCGCCTGGATCCGTGCATCGCCCCAACAATTATATAGCTCCACATTGAAGGTGATTGTCTTGTAGAATTATCCAGCATTCTCGCTCCAGGTAGCTTGTAAACACGAAATGGGACCGGAATTCACCGAAGGGAATGCCATCGCAAAGGGCCCGAAAAAACCAAAGCCGGAACGGAAAACAATCCAATGCGCGGTTCCGCCCTCCCACCCTGACTTTGACCGGACCAAATTCTCCGATCTGGAACTCATAGATCTTCTTCTGTTCGAGAATAAGGAAAACCAAATCGCGCTCCGAGCCAGTCAGGAACGGGTAAGCGTCCTCGAGGATTTGCTCCGGCAACATAACATTCCGCTTCCGAGTCCCGTCAAGATTTCCATCAAGGAGGTCATCAAAAGCCCGGCACCTGTTGAGGATGAAGTGCCCCTTAGATCTGCCAGAAGAAGGCTAGGGTCTGATGAGGGGGAACAGGCCATCGAGGATAGCGTTGACCAGAGTCATGTGCAGATACCCACAAATGCAGACAAGCGTGCGAGCGTTGCGTCCATCACTTCCAATGGTCCAATTGATGTAGTTGCCGGGATGCCAATCTCACTCAATTTCAAGACAGAGCTCATGGCCGCAGCGGCGCTCGAGAGCGATCGTGCCGTTGAGCCTGTCGAGGATCACACAGACTCTGCAGTTCTTGGGCGAAGCCATACAGACCCCATTAAACTGCCATATAGCTTCTCCGGCAAGGAAGAGACCAGCCCGGCTCTAGAACAGCAGCATTCATATGAGAACATTACACCACAGTATATAAGTCCAAGCCTATTGCAAGAGGAGATCCCGATCTCTCTCAGTTCACCAGATGTTCTGAAACGCGCCGTCAATGCCCATAGTCCGAAGGCCCATAGTCTTGCAAAACAGAATAGCGATGGCTGCTTCCAAGTCTCTGCTCTGTACAAACCAAGGATTAGACACCCAAGTAAAACAGAAGTACCCGCACAAGACAAGGTTCCTTCTGAACTACTCAGTCCATACGGCAACTCCGAATATTCGGAAGCATCCACGATCGGAACAAGAGGCTCTCTGCGCTCCAGCGCGAGCCACTTCGATTCCATGCGGGACAATAAACTCGGATCCAAAGTGGTCCCCCTGACGCCGCATATACCACAAACTCCAGATGCCTTCAGTTCCAGTGCCATGACCCCGAATCTTTCTCATTCGGATGCCGTCACGCTCAATTCGGGCTCATTTTTCGACTCGGCAGCGCCAATATCGCCCATACAACGCACTCCAAAGGGACGACACCGCGACTTCTTCAAAATACCAAACGCTTTATCCTTTGGAAGTTCGGAATCCGTTTCGAATCGCACAAACACTAATCCTTCCAGCTTCCAAGTTTTGAGTCCGACTCCCGATGATGACGATGTGCCGCTTTTCATTAAGCCTGAAGATTTCCACACCATCCGGATTAAGGTGGTAAGTACCATTTCTGTGAACGCTAAAAGATCTGATGATCCAAATTGCACATTTTCCATCAACGACAAGGCCACTGACAAAGAGATGTGGCGCATAAGAAAATCTTACAGCCAAATAGTCGCTTTTGATAACGAGATACGACCGGTTGTCGAGTTTTTTGGTTTGCCCGTTTTGCCGGACAAGTCTTTATTCAGCTCTTTCACTCCTAGCAAAGTGGACTCAAGGCTTCGCCTTCTCCAGGACTACTTTAATACCATATTTAACATGCCTCATATTCCTCAAAGTGTTCTTTACAGGATATGCCGCTACATTTCTTTGGATTTTGTCAATCCACTCGACGACTTCAAGTCTGGCGCTAAGAAGGAGGGATTCCTCATTCGCCGTTACAAAGGTTTAGGCACGACATGGAAAGTCAGGTGGTGCCAAATTGAGGGTCCAGCCCTAGAGATATACGAACTGCCGGGAGGCTCTCTCATTGAACAAATCAAGTTGAACGGATCTCAAATAGGTCGTCAGTCATCCGACGTGGTAGCCGAGGAGAGAGGCTACCGCCACGCATTTCTCGTGTTGGAAAGCAGCAGAAACTCTAAAATTTCAAACTCACAACCAAAGCATTTCTTTTGCGCAGAGACAGACGAAGAGCGTGATAGTTGGATCGCAGCGATGGTAGATTTTACGGATAATGATCCTTTGCAGAACCCGGAGAATGGTGGCCACAGCACTTCGAATCTAAAAGCGCTGGAGGAACTGTCAATGAATAGAATGTCTGGCCTATACAATCCTGCTCTTGATGAGAGTGTTCCCTTCGAAGAGCTCAAGGAACCCTCGACCGTGGACCAACGAGATTTGAAAGAAGAGAAAAAGATGAAAAAGAGAAGCATGTTCCATTTCAGATCTCGTGCATTTTCTGACGAGCTGGTTAAACCTGACTTAGGCCAGCCTCTGCCAATTCCACAGCCTACAGAAAGTATGCAAACATACTTGGATCAGATGAATCTTCACGACGAGCCAGTGGTTAGAGTGTTCGGCCACGACTTAGTCGAGGTATTCAAATTGTCACATCATGAGTTCAAGGGCCTCAAGATTCCCAGCATATGCTACCGTTGTTTCGATTTCCTTGACAAGAAGGGTGCCATATATGAAGAGGGAATATTTAGACTCAGCGGATCCGCTTCCGCAATCCGCCAACTAAAACAAAAGTTCAATGTCTCTTTAGATGTTGACTTATTCGAGACTCAGCTCGCGCCGGATGTCCACACTGTGGCTGGTCTCTTGAAGGCTTACCTCAGAGAGTTACCTAGCCCAATCTTTGGCGCCCAGACATACAACGAATTGCAAATGTTGATTACAGAGAATTCCGGCGTGGTGCCAAACTCCAGAATAGCCCTCATGATCAAAGAACACTTGCGTAGCTCCAGCAGCGTCAACCCGATCAATTATGACTTTTGTGTAGTCATCTTCGGTTTCTTGAGATCTGTGATCATGCAGAGCTCAATGAATCGGATGTCGTTGAAGAATGTGTGCATTGTGTTTGTGCCTACATTGAACATTTCTGTGGAGATCCTCAGCATGTGTCTCGTTGATTATGATTGCATTTTTGGCGATGCTGAGCCCACTCCTGACCACAAAAGAGAAGTACTCGATCTACAAATCCCAACTTTTTAGGCTACATAGTTACGAAAATAATGATTTTTTTTTTTAAATATGCAGAAAGCATTAGCGATCATACTTGGCCATTTTGGATAAAATCAGTTACCACTCACTCTCACCATTAGCTCTTTGAAAGACGTAATCTCTACCGTCGATGTTGGCAATACCTTCCTTAAGGGTACACTTCCACTTGTTCTTTACTCTTTGGACTTTGTCGTACAAACAAAGCATTATCTGGCCCTCTTGCTCTGCTTCTTCGTCCGACTTCTCAGAGTCTAAGTCATCGTCCAAATCGGAATTTATATCGTCAGAGTCATTAAAAATATCGTCATCATCCCCTAGGCCATCATCGTCATTCACTCCGTCAGCCTGCCTACGCAACTTTTCCTTCAACTGGGCAATCTTGGCTCTGGTCTCGGCCTGTGAAAGCTCAATGTTGAACTCAAACGGTCCATCCGACTGCTCGATCTTAGGAATGATCAATCCTGTATCCTCATATTCTTGCTTGATGGCCGGAAGCTCAATGCCCATCCCGTATCCATTAGCTGCCGCATTCGTCTGTGTTGGAGAATTGGAGTAATTGTTCATCGTGGGAATCTCCAAGTTGGCATGCAACTGTAGTGAGTCTGCCTGGGGACCTAGGTTGTTGATCATAGTAGGGTCCAACTGATGGTTCAAATCGTGGTGCTCTTCATCCCACGAGAAACTACACACCTTTGTTTGACTAAGTTTGTCACACCAGAGTCTTCTTAATTCTTGCAACGTCGACTCGTCAATTCCACTGTCTTCGAAGTCCTGCCTGGAGTCAGCAATGACTTCTTCAACCACAGCTTCGTATAATTTGCCGGCTTCGTAGTTTGACATGTTGGAAAATACACTATTGAGAGAGTATGTGGGATTGGTCGATTAGTAAGCGGGCGAAGGAATCTATGTGCTCACACGGTTTATGTTTCCGAAGGATTGCAGACAGGAAGGGTACGCTTTGCACCAATGTATCGAGTCCGATGTGTGGAATATGGCTAGAATACTAGGTGTAGTTCTTGTTGTAAGATAGATGTGTGAAGGGTTGATGTGCAGGTGCAGGAACAAAAACATGTCTAACATAAATTACAGGATCAGAAAGAGTGAAAATTGATCTGTTGCCCAATTTGACTTTCGCTGTTGATGGTTTTATTTCGTGCAAATGGCGCATTATCAAATATTCTTTTGTTTAGCGCAATCGCAGCAGATCCCTGTCTTCTAGAAGCATGAGGAGGTGATTCTTGTCCTTCGTTTCGGCCAGAAGGAGTCTCTCCAAAGTTTCAATTTTTCTTTTTTGCGCTTCAAGCTCTGCTCTGTTTTCCTCCAACCTGATTTCGAACTTCTTCTTCAATTGGCCTACTTTGACTTCATGCTTCTTGGAGTACTGGTGGTACAACTGTTCAGCAACCTCTTGAATGCGCTCGTCTGTTTTCTCTTGAGCGCTTGCTATTTGTTGCTGAAGACTGGTGATATGCTGCTGAGCATCGTAATTTGAAGCAGATTCATCTTGTTGCCTTGCTTTGGAAGCCAAGTCTTTCTTAAGTTGTTCGATTTCCAGAACAAGCTGACCCATTTTGTTTGTATCGCCACTGATAATTTCATCCTTTTCTAAATGCTGACTCTTCAAGGCACTTATCTGTTCCTCCAATGCAGCTTTGTCTTGCGTAAGGGCATATTGATCAGATTGCAATTGAGAGACTTCCCTTTGAAGTTGATCATGACTTTTTTTCGACTCTTCCAATGCAAGGGAAAATTCCCTGTTCTCGGCCTCCAAAGACTCAATGGCGGCAGTTTTATCCAGAAGCTGTAATTCCAATTGCTTGTACTCTTTTTCAAAGGTTGCCATCTCCTCGTGTATAGTCTCTGTTTCCTTCATGAGTTCTTGTAGCTTCTCATTTGAGGATCTCTGTGCAAGTTCCTTTTCTTCAATCGTTTGTTTCAGCTGAACGTTTTCGTCACGAAGTTCAGCCAAATCCGTTTTCATGATATCTAGGTCACGTTGCAACGAGCGGGCGGATGCCTCAGAGTCTTCGAGCGTTTTCAAAAGGTCTAACTTCTCCTCTTGCAATGCATCTATGAGCGCCCTTGATTCCTCTAGACTCTTCTTTTGCTCATCGGTTAGTCGTTCAAGCACGTCTCTCGTTTCCTCGAGCAGGCGCACCTCCTGCCGCAAATGATCAGCATCTTTTACATTCTCTTCCATTTCCATTTTTATCTGCTTGATTCTCACCTGAGATTCCGTGCTCATCGACTTTTGTTGGGCAAGGTCGCGGTTTAGAACCACAATCATTTCATTTCTCGACCTCAACTCCTCTTCAAGCATGCTCTTCTGATCCCGACTCAATTCTAGATTATTGTTTTGCTGCAAGTTTTTATCCTGAAGATCTGCTAGATTCTGTCTCATGCCATAGATCTGAGTGTTGAGGTGCTTGATCTCCTTGGTCTTCGATGCTATCTTGTCCTCGAGCTCTTGAAGCCTGTCGCGATGAACTTCCTGGAGCTCTTGCACATACGTGCGAGAAAAGTTGGCTTCAGCGATTGGTTCGGTAGTTCCATTGTTGCTTCTATCTACTTGAGGACTGCTATATGAGGCCCCCTGCGAAACACGAGCACCTATGGTAGTCTCACTCAAAATATCCACCTTCTTCGATGGGCTGCTCTCAAGAACATCGTCATGAGCGGCGAACGTCACGCTCCGATTCAAAGCCACGTCCTCACTGGCCAGACTGTCGCTGTCTCTACTATTACTACTAACATGTGCAACATTACGCAAGGGCGATGTATCTGTCAGCCCGAAACTCCCATTTCTCAATCTTTCCTGCGCCTGCTCCCGCAATTTCTGGAGCCTAAGCAATGGACTCTTGGTCAGACTCAGATTGTTTACCTGATAAAACTCAGTTGGCCGTTTGCCTCTGGGCGAAGTCACAGCGGGCCGCTCCAGCGGTTTTAAAGGAGTAAGAAACGCTTCTGCAGGATGGAACGTATTTCTACGAGTGGTGATGGTGGTTCCTTCGACGCCAGGTAGGTTTATTACGACTTTGGAGTACTTGGAAGAGACGTTCTCTTTCTCGTCATCGCGGCCACGCAGGCTGCGGGGGATTTTGATGGGCAGCATTCTCTCTGCTTGGGATAGCGTGGGTTCGAGGTTGTCGGACATGAAAGACATCTCGAGTAGCGGCTATTGTGTTTGTTTACCCTTAGCTGGAGTTTCTGTTGTTGTGTGGTGTATACAGGCTGATCTGGAGAGATAAGGTGGAGTACAGAAGAGAGGAGGCAATTGGGAGCTTATTAAGATTGAACACATGTATTTATGTAAAAAGTATAGCCAATCATTTTTGAATATTACTGGAGTTGTGCAATTTTAGAAATCAGGACTGTTCTTGTGGAAGTTTAGTATTTGCAACTGATTTTGTGTGATGAGTCGATGAAGTGAGTGCTCATTCGTCGTCATAATCATGGTTTGTTGCCAATTGCACTTCTATCGGTATCCACATAGCTTCAATGTTGTTCAAAACGGCGCCGTGTAGTTCCTGTCTACTTTCTGTCTCTTTGACCACCAACACGAACAACCAACGCAGCTTTTCTCTCACTCGTATGAGCATTGGTGAATCATTCCACTTGATGATTTGGCCTCAAAAGCTACACAGATACCCGTTACACCCCTAGTAACATCCTTCAGATGTCATTGTTCAACCACAAGAAAGGCCATAGTAAAAATACAAATACAATCCCACCAATCAAGTCTTCTTCTCAACAGGCTTCATCACATCAAAGTTGAATCCTGGCGCAACTTTCCGTTGCTGACCTGCAATCCATTCTCTGTATTTCTTGACAGATTCCTCATTGGCAGTGTTCTCCACAGTTGCCTTGATGCTTTCGAGGTCTGCTATCCACAGCTTCAAGTCTTCGTCCAGTGTCATGATCTTGGGAGGCATGACCGGTAAGTTGGATAGTAGTTTTCCATAGTTTGTGTTGAGACTGATTGGTTTAGGAGGCTGGAAGGCTGGATTACGGATCAATGGTACTTGCTGTAGCAAAGGGTCGGCTGGCGGTTAGTACTGGAGGTTTAGAATGTGCAGAATTGTACTTACGGCTATCTGTGTCATGCATTGTTCCGTGTGAATAGATGGAGTGTAAGATTACAGAGTGATCTGGGGTATTACTGATAAGCTTAGTGAGTTCAAAAAGCAAAAATAAAAGAAAAAGAGGAACAAAGTGGAAACGAAAAGTTTTTAAAAAGAAAATGATAACGTTGTTGAATTTATTTCGTTCAGCTGGATACAATCTTATTCATCAGTTTATGACTGGTTCAACTCGGAAACTGTTATCAGAGTACCGCAGTCTGTGTAATCATATATGAGCAAAAGTAATCGAAATTGTGTTTTAAATTGAGCTTGCAGTAGAAACTCTTCGCAAAGCTCAATCCACCAATTTTTCTGGAAAGCAAGGCTCACCCTTAGCCTAAGTCCCTATTCCCAATATGCGTCAACAATCAATAATATAAAACACCGAAAATAATACAATGCAGCATTCACCAAATCCCAAATCAACCACACCGACTCGTTTCTGTTACACGTTCCTATTACCTTTCTTATATTACACTATAGCCTCTAGTTGTCCTTGTAATGACGAATCAAAATGTATGCGTTTTCCTGCTTCAAGCTCAGCAACGACCGGTAGCCGCCCTCCAAGCGCATCAACAAACCCCCAAACGAAATGTACACCGCCATCTTATCGTTGCCCGAGCTCTCCTCGAACTTGTACACGGTACCGTACATCACGTAGTCGTAGTCATCAGCCAATGAACGGTCCCCACGCTTAGGTGGTCTCCATGAACCGTTGGACGTGACCATAGAAGACTCGTTACCCAACGTAGAGGCCAAGGTGATGGTCAAAGAGTCGCTCTCCTTCACTGGGAACAACTCGGAGTTGATATCCAAGGTGATCTTAATGTCCAGCGACGTGGACGACTGGCCCTCGATGCGGCTGACCTTGTTGTATCTTCCGGGGTCGACGGAGTCGACCACGAACATGTCCTCGAAAAGAATGCCAGACATTGTCGATGGAGAGTGGAGTAGTTGAAATTTGTTAGATGAAGAGATGGAGCGTCACGTGAGGGCCTCGCGCAGCCATTTCATGTAGCTAACTAAAGAGAGATTGGTACAAGTGCGAGTAAATGAGGCAGAAAACACAAGTGAAACTATTGAACAAACAAAGAAATAAAAAAAAAAAAAGAGGAATATCAGGAATTATCGGAAAAATTGTCATTTTTTATACAAGTTTTTCTCGGATACTCACCATACTGGCCTAGTCCAGATCTGGAGTGAGGGTCTGATTTGCATTAAGCTCAATTAGGAAAGTCCTCAATACTACTTCTCTCAATCTACTACATTCACATCACATCCCATAATGTCGGATAAACTCTCACAAAAACACTCGCAATCGGGTATCTCGACCAGAATCTTCACTACTGGCGCACTTCTTCTTTCAGTCGCCTTTTTGTTGTGTCTTCATTTCGACTTGGTCCCTATTTTTAGCCCCGTCAACATGTGGCATTGCCACAGCAGTCTGTGGGACAAGAGAGACTCCAAGAGCCTCTTGGACCTTACGGTGATCCGCGTGCTTATCGGCATTGGCGTGTTTGCGTTTTTCAATGTGTTGGCTATAACCGTGCACCATATAGTGCAGAAGATTGCCCGGTCACAGAATCTGTACCGTCAAATCGAGCATGTCATCTCTCCTTTTTGAGTTTCAATTGGTTGGTGCTGTTTTGATTCTGGACTGTATCTATGAGAGTCTATTGATGGACATGTGTCAAATCCTTTTACTACAAGGATTTGGATCTTTCAGATAATTAGCAATACTTTGAAACATGAAACTCGTCCATCCCCTGTGTTCTCCATCAGAGATTGGTCTCGTGAGGGTGTTGAGAACTTCATTGAGCTAACCAACAAGCACCTTGCCATCTGCTTGAGACATGATTGATTGGGTCCTAAGCACAGGATCAAAGAGAATAAGAAAGATAGCCTCTGAGCTGGGAATTTAAGTGGCTACGGATAATCGTTATCTATAGAAGCGATCGTTGTGCGACGTCTCAAGACTTGATTGTGACAAAATTAGTGCCTGACAACAACAATGGACCTAGAGCCTTACACTGCCATAGTAACACCAACAGTTTCTCCTTCGGGGCCTTTACAGACGCAGCCACACTTTGCTCTTTCAAGGGGAAAATCCGCAAATTATGGTTCTGACCTATCACGAATCCAATCATCATTCAAGGTATTACGCATATTCTTGCATATTCTTGCTATCTACATTGAAGTTTTTGCTGACAACAAGTGTCAAGCGCAGGATAATCCAGAGGCGCGCTCCCATTCTTATCTTGGCTGATGGCAATTATTTACATAAACAATAGTTTCACATTCAATTCATGACCTTAATTGCCACCTCTTTCGTCGCTGACTAAATACACATTTCGTCTACTAGCCGATGACGACTGCGGATATCACAAATTCGCCCCTCGAAACTTTTTTCCGAAATGAATTATCCAATCAAATCAATAAAAGATTTCTGCATATCATAATTGGTACCGTAATAATTCGAATTGGTCATAGATATTTTTGACACACCTGCCTGCAGGACAATGTCCCATAATAACTAATCGAACTCTGCAGATAACCCTGGCTCTTTCTCGAATCTTCTACAAAGTGCAGGAAACTTTTGCAGCCATATGGAAGACTCCAGAAAAAGAACAGCTTAGAAATCCTACAAGCAGTAGCGTGGAGTATATAAGACTGGATATCGGATCTCACCATTCTAAATTCTCATCAACAATCACAACTACTCCCACAATCCCAATGTTTGCCTACAACACCTCTCCCGTTTACTTTTTCGACGCCATGTCGAACTTGCAACAATTGCAACTCCAACAATACAGAGAGCAGTTGGCAGCACAACGCCCCAAAATCATCAAGAAGGTTGAATCCGAAGAGGGTTTCCAAATTCAGATCCACAAAGCCAGCGGCAATTTCCAGTCGTATGAGGTGAAGGTGGTTAGAGCCTATGGCAATGCCAAGTTAGTCAACATCATCATTGAGTCCAAGGCTGACGATTTCTCCAAGGTTTTCCAATTCAGTTTGGACGACATTGAAGTTTCCGAAATCGACTGGGAATACTTTGAGCGCGAGAACGTTTTGGTGTTGAACATCCCCAAGAAGGTCAAGTTCTGCGCTGACGACTTTGCCAATTCCGTTCTTTGCAGCTTGCTCGGTGTTCCAGCCAGATGCGCCGTAGCTGGTGCTTCTCCTAAGTGTCAAGACGAGAACAAGAAATTGCTCAAGGCACAGAGAAAGGAGCAAAAGAAGCAAGAAAAGCGCTCCAAGAGGGCTGAAATCGAAGCCCAACGCGAGGCACAACGTGATGCCGAGCGCTTGAACGCTATGAGAGTGGCTGAAGAAGCCAGACGTGCACAAGAATTCAGAGAAGCCGAGCTTCAGAGAATCCAGAAGGCTAGACAGGAGGAAATGAGAAGAGCAGAAGAAGCTAGAGTCGCTGAACTCAAGAGAAGAGAAGAGGCTAGAGCTGCTGAGCTTAGAAGGGCTGAACAAGCTAGAAAAGAGGCCGCTAGAAAGCAACTAGAAGCAGCCAAGAAAGCTGAAGAACAAAGAAAGAAAGAAGAAGCTAGAGCACTCGAAGCTCAAAGACAAAAGGAGGAGGAACTCCAAAAAGAGGAAGAGCATGCTAAGATGATTAGACAACAGCAAGAGTTCTTGGCTCAATTGTTTGGTAGCTCTGTATTCCCTGCTGGCTCCACTTCCGCTCCATTTGTGAAAGTTTCTGTCCCTCAAGCCTCCGCTAACGATAAGCCATCTCCATCTACAGCACAACAATCATCTAATGAGGACGTGGTTATGAATGATGACGAAGAATCTGACGACGATGTGTCTACTGACTCCGAATCCATCAGATCCGATACCGACACGCCTCCCACTCCATCCAAAGACACATTGCACAAGCAGCCATCGTTGGAGGAGGTTGAAGATGAGGAATTTGTAATGTTCCGCAAGAAATTTGGCAACTAGATATGACATCTAGACACCATTGTACCATAGAGAATAGTATAGATTAAGAACTAAGAACTAATAACACGATAATACGATCAAAATTGTTTGTAGATTTATTTCAGGATACTAACTGGAATCAGTTTCAATTCTATTTTGTTTCCCTCATATCCTTCGGTTACACTTGTATGAATTAACTCTTCAAGTATCAGACAACACTGAAGTGGTTCAGATCATATTGGAACTGTGGATATTAAACATTTCAATTAAATTGATGAGATTTGGTTTGACTAGAAACAAGTAGGGAATTCAGTAAATTCAGATCCCTTTTCCTCTATCAATAACCATTCTTTATGATGGGCCAACGAAGAAGACAAGCGCACATAGCGCCCTTTTATAGCTAAAATAAAATCAGACAATTCCAATTTAAAGAATTTCCCCTAAATTTCCACACAATTTCCGAATTTGTGCACTAATCATCTCATCCCTCTACCCACTCTCACCTTCCTTGCTACACCCTGATCTCTACAGCAAACACACCATACTACACTCATTCTGACAGCTATGAAATCAATTGCAGTCTTTGGAGGCAACGGCTTCTTGGGCCGCAAACTATGTGAGGTCGGCGTGCGTCGCGGCTGGTCCGTCACCTCTTTTTCCAGATCTGGCAAGGCTCCCAAACCCTTACCGGGTGCCGATAGCAACTGGATGAAACAGGTCAATTGGGAGAAGGCAGATCTTTTCGATCCTGCTTCGTATCGTGAAAAGCTTGCGGGCAAGTCCGCCATTGTGCATTCTGTAGGCATCTTGTTTGAGAATACTAGTTACAAGAAGACATTGAATCTGGACTTCAATCCTCTGAAGGATATGGATAAGGTATGCTCCACGCTTAAGGGACCAAACCCCATGGAACGTACTCCTCACAATACCTACGCGGCCATCCAGCGTGACTCGGCATTGCTTGCAGCTGATGCGTTCTTGGAGGAGAACAAAGAGTCGCAGGATATGTCGTTTGTGTATATTTCCGCCGATAGTATACCTCCGGTGATCATCCCCGAAGGGTACTTGACGACGAAGCGGGAGGCTGAGTATCAGTTGGCTCGCAAGAAGCCTCTTCGTAGTATCTTCATGAGACCGGGATTCATGTTTGACCCAAACGAGGGTATCAACTTGCGTCTGTTGTTGGGCAAGGCTATCAACGAGCCTTATAGCGTGCTCCTGAAGTTTTCTGTCTTCCACAACTCTCCTATAGGCAAGTTGTTCAGACCGGCTGCTTCTACGGAGCAGGTCGCTAATACAATGTACGAGAAGCTCGAGAATCCAGAGTTTAGCGGCGTGGTGTCGCTTGAGGAAATTAGAAAACATTGATTGAGTGGCACAGTTTGTACATAGACCGCTCCTAAGCCTTGAACTACATTTCCATACTGTAAAGTCTATTATATGATTGGTTAAAAGAATCTTTTTCTAGTATACATAATCTCTCCACTCATCAAACCATTCCGTAGTTGTATCCGTTCACCGTCGTGTTGTTTCTCTTCAAAAGATACTTTCTGATTTCATCTCCAATAAAGACCGTGCTTGTAATCATCGTCAAACCAACCAAATCGCGGAACAGAAGGGCTTCTGTTTGGAACACAGCTTGGAAAAATGGGACGTAGATGGCACAAAGCTGGCCTATAAGCGATCCGGCAACAGCGAAGTTGAACATTTTATTGTTGAGACCCAACTCGAAGATCGATTTGGAGTAGTGGCGACATGCCAAGGCATTGAACATGTCATACAAAACGAAACAGGTAAAAGTCATGGTAGTGTCTCTTGCAGTGATCTCGCCATCAATACTCATCTCCTTGATGAAAACGTACAAGGTTCCAATGATGATCATAATGGCGCTTTGACCAACTCTCCTCAAGATATTCTGGGTCAAAATCTTGTCACTTCTCTTTCTAGGAGGCTTGTTCATGACCTCATGGTCAACTGGTTCAACACCCAAGGATTGGGCTGGTGGGCCATCCATGAGTATATTGATCCACAAAATCTGCATAGCGTTCAATGGGTTGGGCAAGCCGAAGAAAGTGGCCATGGCAATAAGCGACAAAGCTGCAATGGAGGTGGATAATTGAAAGGTAATGAAATTCTGAATGTTGTAGAAAATACCCTTTCCTTCCTCAATGGCACACAATATAGTAGAGAAGTCGTCATCAGTAAGGACCATATCCGCGGCTTCCTTTGCGACGTCAGTTCCGGTCTTACCCATGGCAATACCAATATCAGCCAATTTCAAAGCAGGAGCGTCGTTGACACCATCACCTGTCATAGCAACGACATCGCCTCTTCTCTGCAAAGCCTTCACAATGGCAACTTTGTGTTCCGGAGAAGTTCTTGCAAAGACAGATACATTCAGAATAGCACTGCTCAAACTATCTTCGTTCAAGCTTTCGAGCTGATCACCGGTCATGATGGAACCAGGATTGTTACAAGGAATACCGATTTGTTTGGCAATGTTAGCAGCGGTAGATGGTGCATCTCCAGTGATCATGATAACGTGAACACCACCACGCATCAACATGGCAATAGAGCTACCGACATTTGGTCTAGGAGGATCCTTCATGCCAATGAGTCCATAAAAGATAAGGTCAGAGGGCAAAAGAGTCGACAGACCAGACTCATCATAATATCTTTGGTGGTTTTTGGCAAAGGCCAAAACACGCAAACCGTCTTCAGCAAGAGTCACCGAGGTCTTGTAAATGTAGTCGCTGACCTCAGCAGTCATTGGCTTGACAATACCATTCTCGTCAGCATACTTGGTACACAATCTTAAAATAGCCTCAGTCGCACCTTTGACGTGAGTTTCGCATCTGCTTGTGTCTCCAGCATGAGAGCAAACAGCCATGAATTTTCTCTGAGATGAAAAGGGCAACTCATAGAGTCTCAGTTTGGTAGCACGAGCATCGTCGATTCCGAAGTGAGGCAAGCATTCGACAATAGCGATGTCGGAGGGATTTCCAACAAACTTGTCATTTTCCTGGGAGTATTTGGCATTGTTACAAATGGAGCCAGTTTCTAACACACTAGAGATGTTTGGAGTGATACTGCGGTGCAAGTTGGCGCTATCGAGCTTATCCACGAGCAAAAATGGAGAGGTGTCCGAGCTGGAGTTCTTGAAGTCAAAAGTCCAAATCTTGGTAACAGTCATTTTGTTCTGGGTCAAAGTACCTGTCTTGTCTGAGCAAATAACATTCACACTACCAAGAGTCTCAACACTAGGCAAACGACGAACAATAGCTTTTCTCTTTGCCATTCTCAAGACACCGAGTGCCAAAGTGACAGTGACAATGATAGGCAAACCCTCTGGGATGGCAGCCACAGCAAGCGAAACCGAGATCTGGAACATGTCGAGCCATTTGCGGCCCTGGATGATACCCAACAAACAGATAAGACCAATGACAATGAAACTGAACACAGAAAGGTCTTTACCCAACTTGTCCATGGCTTGCTGTAGCGGCGTCTTGGGCTTTTCAATCTCGGACATCATCTCAAAGACTACACCAAACTCTGTTTTGGCACCGGTTCCGACGACAATTCCAGCACCGTGGCCATCCCTGACGAGTGTTCCCATAAATGCAACGGAGCTACGCTCTGTGACGGGCAAGTCTTTGTACGACTGCTGTGGGTGGTAAGGCACAGCCTCCACCTGCTTCTTCACCGGGCGGTTTTCGCCAGTCAAGTTCGACTCGTCGATAGTCAAGTGGACAGCCTCCGTTAAACGCACATCCGCAGGGATTCTGTCGCCCTGAGTGAAGTGCACCAAGTCACCAGGAACCAACGCAGAGGCCAACACACTGGACGTGTTGCCGTTTCTAGTCAACTTGGCCACCGCCGGCACCAACTTGTTGAGCGCCTGCAAACTCTGCTCGGAACGGTACTCTTGCACAAACCCCACGGTCACTACAATGGTGATGGCCAAGGTGATGGATACAGCATCGTCTACATTGCCCATCCAGAAACTAATTACGGCCGAGCCTATTAACAAAAGAATCAACGGGTCCGAATAAAAAGACGAGATGAATTTCATCACCAAGGACTCCTCCTCCTCGGAACTCAACTCGTTGATTCCGTGGACCAGCCTACGGTGGACCACGTCTTGGTTGTTGCACAAACCAGCCTGAAGATCGGTCTGGAGTTCCGATAGGGTGTCTTCAACCGAGCGCTGTGAGAAGTGGACGGAGGGTGTCCCGGAGCGGCTGGACGGAAGCTTTTCTTTGTCGAATGGAGGGCTGCTCATTGTGTTCTGGAATATCTAGATTGGAGAAATGAGTAGTGGTCCGGACAAAGGGAACTGGGGGTGGGGTGCAGGGCTCGGGCGAAGGGAAGTTGCTGATTGGACGTGGGTGCAATTCCGTATAGCCGAATACGTCAATTCGTCTATTGCAGATGAATGAATAGGCGTACTGGAATCCCTGGAGATTTTGGTCGCGCTCCAGTATGAGGCGCACTGCAGACAGCACAGCTGATCCGGCTGTGTTGTATTTTTCCGAGACTGCTGCAAATTGGATGATCAGGGGAAAATTAGTTAGAAGATATCTGGTTTGTTTTTGATCTCATTTTCTATTTTTTATTTTTATTTTCTTATTAGTTTTTTTCGTTATTTGCGTTGTCTTGTTCTCATAGGGTCTTCAAAGGTAGGAAGTTCATAAGGCATAGCTAGATGAAGGTGAGCCCAGCAATAGCCTGAATTACTCAAAAGTCCGAATGTTTTCGGTATTCTATCTCTTTATTTAACTTTTTCTGCTGATTCTCATCGTGTACTCTTAGTTCATATTATGCATTGGTTGGGTGCCGCTCGGGAACAGCTCTATAAATTCTACTGAAGGTCGGCTCCATCGATGGTCTCGCTTGCAGCCTTGCTGAGTCTGTTCATTACCGCAAGGCCATCGTCCACCTCATCTATTCCCTCCACGAGGATCAACTCCACGCCCATTTCGTCAACAGCACGCAAGTCCTTGAACAAATTGCGTGCAATCTCAACAGCGGTCGTGCCCATATTTCTTTCAACAAAATCGCTATAGCCCATGTCAGCCGCAGAGCAGAACTTTTTGGTTCGCAACAATGCCACTTTGCATTGCTTATGCTCCATGTACTTCTGTACAGCATGGCGACCATCACCACAATTATTGAACAAAACAACCTTGGCGCTGGGCGAATAGTGACGGTACTTCATTCCTGGAGTTCTTACGGGCTCCATTTTGCCTGCCGTCTTCTTGGCCAACACAAGGTCCAGCCATTGCTTTCCACCGTACTGCTTCACCTCTTCAGGCGATACACCACCAGGCCGAAGTAACATAGGGGGACTACAGAGGCCATCAACAACGGTTGACTCCACCCCGACACTACATGCGCCTCCATCCAAAATTATAGGGATCTTACCCTTCAAATCGGCTTCTACATGGCTAGCAAGAGTCGGACTGGGACGAGTAGATGCATTCGCAGATGGTGCCGCGAGAGGCGTATCGCTTAATGCTATGAGGGCCCGTGCAATATTGTTACTAGGCATGCGAACTCCAACAGTTTTCTGACCAGCAGTTACCAAGTTCAGCACAGGACTCCCCTCCTCAATTGGTAGAAGAATGGTTAAAGGGCCTGGCCAGAATTTTGAAATAAGCTCATCATAAACAGACGGAATCTTATGCAGTTGTGTGAGAATAAGCCGTCCCACCTGTTCCAAAGATGAGACATGCACGATTAAAGGGTTGTCTGCTGGACGATTTTTTGCAGCATAGATGGCCTCCACTGAAGAGTCCTCCAATGCCGAGCCTCCAAGTCCATAGACGGTTTCGGTAGGGAAGGCAACGACCGAGCCAGATTTAGCAACTTCCTTTGCCGCTAGATGCAAGTTTGTTTCTGTGACTTTATCGGAAAAGACAGGAACGTCACCGATAAAGGAAATGGACCGCGGGTCTGCGGGCAATATGCGAGTGGAAATCGACATTTTTGGTATTTTGAGACGCAAATGTCGCAACATTCAACTCATTTGAGGGTATGATTAGTGAGTTGGAGACCCTCGAACTCATCTCCTGCAGCCTGCAGGAATACTGGCTTGGCTCTTTGCAGCCAATTTATCAAGTGTCATGTTGATGCAGAAATTATCAGAAGACGACATTTTCGGTGATGACCGTTTTGTCCTGATCACTTAAAGCTTCATAATAGACACTGAAGTTGCCTAGATTCTTACTGAGACACTCCTTGAAGAACTGAACCAAGATCTCTTTGATGCCTTGGTCTTGCGACGATGGCTCATCTTCACCATCTGACATGACGTATGACTTCAATTTCTCATAGTTTGGAACTCCAATATCGTCCATCTCCTCCCAGTCACTGTCGTCGTCGCCTTCGTTTGTTTCGTCGGGGAGGTAATCCTCTGGATCAGGTTGCTGGCACTGGAACGCCAACTCGCCTGCGAGAAGCAGCAAAATTTTCTGTGGAGCAGGAATTCTAGTATAATTTTCAGGCATGTTTTTGGCCATAGAACGGGTGATGATTAAGTCGCCATCATAGGGAATGATATCTCCATTCACAATCAAGCGCGAGAGTCTGCTATCATCCACGGAAAATATTTTTCCTAAGGCCAAGACATTCTGCTTAATTTTTTCGAATCCTCTGGTCACCTCAAAGTTGTTGAGCCAGATTGGCATCACTAGTTCTAAACCATCATGAGCAACGTTTTGCTCATCAACAATCTTCATTGATGTCAAAGCCTGAATGACTAAATCAGGAGATGTGCTGAGAACGAGCTTACAAAATACCATAATGAGATTCTCGGTTGTCACAATCGACTTCGCGATGACTAGACGTCTAACTGTAGCTTGAAGGAGCTGGTAGAAGAATTCGTCGTTAAGATACTTCTGAAAGTTTTCGAAAAGAGAAATGACTGTCAAACCGCAGTTCATTGCTGCACTATCTGAAAGTTCTGGTGACAAAAATTTCGATGAGATTGCCAATAGAACCTCAGTTCCAGAGCTGCCTGTCTCTTCATCCTTGTATTCAACAACTAGTTCCGGAGCTTTTTGGATTACTGCATTGAACACCTCTGCAGCCTTTTGTAGAATCTCGTCATCATTACTGTTCATTATAAGCTTAGAAGTTGATGGAAAGACAAAAGAGAACAATTGTGGAGGAAACTGTTGACTGCCGCTGTCGGATGGGAATTGAGAAATGATGATGCACAACATTTCGAGCTGGAGACTCAATTCTGGAGTGTACTCAACCGGTGTTTTGACGAGAGAGGCTGAAATCTGTTGCATAAGGTAAGGGACGCACTTTTCACAAACTTGGAGATAATTTGCGATGCTAAGATCTTCCAAAAACGATTCCAAACATTCAGTCGCATCAACAATCAATTGCACATTTGCCGCCTCCTTGAAAGAAATTTTCATAATCAATTCGATAACAGAAACTCCACTACTGTCAATTTGAACGGTCTGAGCTCTCTCATCTGAAATACCAATTGCAGCAGAGATTGCTTCGATGAGCACGGGCAAAGTGTCCTCTTCACTATCCTCGACAAGCAGATTGCACAAATGGAAAATAAGATCCTGGATAGACACATCAACCTGACTAATACTGAAGTTATCAATATTCTTCCACAAAGTGACACTGATCAAAGCACTTGCAATCACAATACCAGCTTCATCAGTACCTATAGAAGCTTTTGCAAACTCGAGCATCTTTTTGAGTTCCACTGAGGCATAAGAAGCAACAGAGATTTGCGAAGAAAATCTGTCCATCAATCTGGGAATGACAAAGAAAGCTCTAGCACAAACAAAGGGAAAGTTCAGAGGAGCACTAAAAAGACGGCTTAATTGAGAAAGGCAGGTTGCAATAGGTATGTTTTTACCCAAGGTTGCGATATTCTCATTTAAGAAAAGACCCTCTGTAACGACCAAGCAAGCCTCTTTATGCTTCCAATCAGATCCAGTGTCCATAGTATTTACAATCTCGAATATACGTACAGAGTCCTTCTGATTCAAATTACTCAAAAACTCTGAGATCGAATCTCTAATGCTAGTCGTTCCAGACAATTCGGTTGAGTCCGTCACAAAAGTGTTGAAATCAGACTCATAATTTCCAAGGGTGCGAGCGGGCATCACTGAGTAGGCGGCAAGACTTGAAGTAAAAAGATTGAACGCATCTGAGGACCAAGAATCGGATAATGGTACCTTCTGTTGCAAAAGAGAGAGAATTTCAAGCAAGTTAGGCACAAGGAGTGTGACAGGGTCCTGAGGATCCCGAAGCTCATCGGTTTTGGTAAATTGAGCAGTGATCTGCTCTGGCACAAATACTTCTCTGAAAATCTGCGAGACATTAACGAAGTCTTCCGCAAGAGCTGTCAATAGACTCTGTTTGACTTCTTGGGGAACTTGCTTAAAGAACGAGCCCAATATGTCTTCGAGAACCATGTAAATACGTGCGCGAAGCTGCAATTCTACGAGTAGAATAGACAGCGAAGCGTTTGATGTGGCAATTGATTTTTGGGTCAAGGATAGAAGGAGCGCCGAAAAAGACTGGACGTGGACCAACGTGGCCTCTTTCCTTTCTTTCAGTTGCATTGCTTGGACGCTCAGAAGAGTGGAGAATACTGTCGAGTACAATTGGAGGGCGCTTATCTTTGACTCCAGTCCCAACTGTTCCAGAGACAACACATTGGAGATGAGCGAGAGAAACTCGCGACCATAGCCGCCCTCCCAGAACTGCTCCTCGGTGATGATATCATCAAAGAGGTCGGAGAGAACAGTCAAGCTTCCAGAGACAGCCACATGATTGTCATACTTCACCGCCAGCTCGTACAATCTGGGAAGCAACTCGGGCCACTCGTCCGGAAAGTCAGAGCCCGCAATCTGCACGATCACGTATGCACTGCTCAGGCGAATCTTGGAGTGGGGCGAGGACGTAGCGAGCAGAATCAAGTTTTGACGAATCATGGCCTTCAAGTCCTGAGCAATGGGAGGCCCCACAAACAGCTGGAACGCAAGCGACCAATACTTCGGAACAATCCGTTTCAAATGGAGCAAGCACGACTGACGAACATCCAAGGGTAGTTGGTCTTCGGGAACAGTGGCAGCCATCACTAGCTCGAAAGCAGCCGTTGACGGGTTTTCACGCACATAATCTGTGAATGCAAGCTCGGCGGCTTTTCTTGTGTTGTTGTCGGGACTTGTTTGGTCTATCACAAGCCTAACTAGGCGGGTAGTTTCTGCCATTGAGTCAAGTTTAGTTCGGTTAGAAAGTATGTATGTAGAGTAGTTAGGAACGCGTGTTGGCGATGATAGATGAGAAGTGAATTATTGATTTCGAGAAACTGGTTTGAAATATAGATGAGACGGGCGGCTCAAAATGGTACGAATTTCGTTTGATTTTTGGGAGTGACCAATTGGCGGATGCTGCATGGTTCTATTGTTCATGGCTTCTAGACATAGACATGAAGCTTTGGTATATAGATGTGAAGTTGAAGTATTGCAATCTGAAAAATAGAATTAGAAGAAGACAAGACAATTTTGTTTGTAATTATTGAAGAAATAGTTGTGTCGCAGGGATTTGTTGGCACCACCTTCCTTAGCTATTGCTACACAACATTCAGCTGAATACATGTGAAGTCATGCCAACTCTGCTACAAACACATCGAAAAAACGATTTTTACAGAAATAAACCGAAACTTAATCCAGTCTCCTCGACCTTGAAAAAGTTCACTTCTTCAATCACACTTACCATTAGACTAGGTCACAATTCGTGCGACATGTATTCATCAAACCAACCAAATGCCAGCACAAAACCTAATTTTGACGTACTCATAAATAAACGAATAAAATAACTTGAGACAATGACATTAAAAATCAATTTCAAAATAATTCATACAAGACTTCCATTGTATTACTCTATCTATTATTAGCAGATACCCCATATCGCACCCCATTATCTTATCGTGTCAATCAACAACATGGTTTCTTTAGGCGAAGATTCGTTCGAGGCATTCAAAGTGGTCAATTTGACTGTCGCGGGTCTTACCGTAAGTAAGCTCCTGAAATGTTCTATTTTTATCTACTAACGCCAGGTTTTATGTGGTCTCTCTCAACTTTTCAGTGGATTGTAAGTCACCCCCATTCGAGTTCTTAGCATATATTATCCCTACTAACACCAGCCATTCTGTATGTACACAATTGTAAATTCTCATTGATTTTTAAGTTACTAACTGTGCAGTTTCTCCTTGGAGTTTATGTCATTGCCTTTGGATTCGTCATTGGTCTTCTTGGTATGTTTAATTCATCAATCAGCTTCGACCAAGCACAATACCCCAAATACTAACGTTCAGAATTCAATGTTCCCAGCCAAGCCTATTCTTATGGGTCTTTCCTCTTCTCCTTCGTTGGAAGGGGTTTATGTACGTATATCTTTGGTTCAGGGCTGTCTCCCCTATACTAACATGTAGCATATACCTTTGTTGCCGTGGTTGTGAGCAGCGGCAGCTGGTTCCGCTTCTTCGCTGCGTTGATCATTTTTATTATTGGAGCAGTATTCGTTGCTTTGGAAATGGTGGAAAGTGTAAGTCTTCCGGACAATATGAATGCAGAGGCAATCTCCCTTGGCGTTCAAGAAGACGATGTGGTCTAGGCAGATTTTTCTATTTGAAGAAATTTGGTCTAAATTAGATAGGTTGTTCTATCTAAAGGAATATGGTTTGAACTAGATAGATTGTTCTATCTTAAAGGATGCTCCTATTTGTCTTCTCGCAGTACTCGAGAAAGTATTACTAGCCGTCACATCTGTGACAATGTATATTGATATTGGAAAGAAATAAGATGACTCTACCTAGATGTAGGCACAATGATGTCTAGATATTCACAACAATAGACTGAACTGGTTCTTGACCAGGTGGTAAGAACCACGGAACGTAAAAATCACAAACCTGTTGGAGGTTCCGAGAATGAAATGAATAGAAAATGTTTGAATAGAAACACAATACCTGTTGGAGGAAATTTTCAATGTTTAGGGTTGGGTGCGGCAACGGAAGCGCACTTACAATTTGGGATGGACTGGGAAGGCGTTGAACAATTCATCGCGTTCGTTGAGCTTCACAGCTCCGCTCTTCAAGAATGCACGAGTCAAGTCTTGGATCAAGTCGTCAATGTTCTCGATACCGATGCACAATCTGATCAAGTCTTCAGGCATGTCTCTCTCCTCTCTTGTCTTGGCGTCAATCGAAGCGTGAGACATCTTACAAGGCATGGAAATCAAAGAATTGACACAACCAAAGGAAACGGCAATACCGAAAATGTCACAAGCCTCGACGATCTTTTCGGAAAGCGTCACGGAGCCGGTTTCGAAGCTGAGCACAGCACCAGCGCCCAGACACTGGCTACGATGCAACTCATACTGTGGATGGGACTTCAAGCCCGGATATCTGACTTTGAAGCCGACCTGTTCCAAAAACTGGGCAATCTTGACGCAGTTTCTCTGTTGGCGCTCGACACGAACTGCCAATGTACGCAAGCCACGACTCAACAACCAACAATCGAAGGGACTCAAGCCGCATCCTGTAGAGTTGATCACAAAGTAGACTCTCTCGGCCAACGATGGATTACGCGTGGCAATGACACCGGCCATGATATCGTGGTGACCGTTCAAGTACTTGGTAGCGGACTCGTACTGGATATCTACACCGAGATCCAAAGGAGTCATCAACAAAGGAGTCATCATAGTGTTGTCAAACACGATAATAACATCAGGATTGACCGAATGCGCATAGTCGCTGATGGCCTTGACGTCACAGACCTTGATCAAAGGATTGGTGGGGGACTCCAAGAAGATCATCTTTGTGCGGGGCGTGATCTTGGACTTCATCAACTCCGTGTTGGTTGTGTCATGATGAAACACTTTGAGGTCGCCCTTGGCGTTCATGTACGTCAAAAGACGATGGGTACCTCCGTACAAGTCATCACCGGCTATCACCTCATCGCCTGGCAGAAGAAGACGCACAATCACGTCAAGACATCCCATACCAGACGTGACGGCGAACGTCTGATTGGCCTTCATGATGGCCGCCAATTTGTGTTGCAAATACGTTCTGGTGGGGTTTCCAGACCGGGTGTAGTCATACTCGCCCATATTGGAGAGCGACTCCTGCTTGAAGGTGGCGGACTGGTACAAGGGAGGCACGGATGCGTTGAATTGGTCCGAGGACTTGGAGAAGACCAATTCGGTTTCGATGTGGTGAGGTTTCGTCGGTTTGACCATGGTTGGAGAAGTAGTGGAGGTGGATAGAGGAGTAGCCCTGGATAGATGTATTTCTCACTGAGGGACCGGCACGTGACGTGATTCAATGACTCTGAAAAATTAATGAAGCAGCGGGATGGGGAGGAATTCCACGTCGCGGAATGTTCGACGTTGGATTTATAGAATTTTGGTAAGAATATTTTTTTTTATTGCTTTTTTTTTTCGTTCAAATTTGTTGTAGGTGGTATGACGGTGTATGAAGTTTGTAGGGTGGATAAGATATATAGTGTGGATAAGATTGACAGTGTGGATATGATATACAGTGTGGATAAGGTATATAAGTGTTTGAAATGCCCGTCACAATAATCCCTAAATTAGATTCAAGTTTATAGTTGTTCACTCTTAAAATACATTTATTTTCTATGCAGCCGACTTCAGCGTCGGTATCTCGAATATCCGTAGTGCATCAGTATCTAAGCGACTCAGCACCCAATGTGCAACATCGACGCAATGGCTCTGCAGCGACTCCAACTTACAAGATGCTAGATCATGTGCCTATTCACAAGCGCACGCAAGAGGCCATTGCTTTTGCATCTTCTCTCCCTCTCGTTGTCTATCTTACAAGTCGGCTCTAGTAACCTTCAGGATGTCGTGAGGCTCGGCGGCCTTCAAGACCTTTCTACCGCTGTGTGGCTCACAGGAGTGTCTACCAGAAACAGGGCCGATCTTGTCCAAGGGCTTGCCGGCCTTCAAGGTCTTCAAGATCTCGACGGTCTTCTCAGCGGTCAAGTCCTCGTGGAAGTCGTCGCCAACGGCCATCATAGGAGCATTGACACAGGCACCTAAACACTCCACCTCTTGCAAGGTGAAGAGCTTGTCGGGAGTGGTTTGACCAGGCTTGATCTTCAAGAAGTCGGTGACGGCCTTCATGATCTCGTCCGAGCCACACAACTGACAGGGCGTGGTGGTACACACCTGCAAGTTATATTTGCCCATTGGCTGTCTCATGTACATGGTGTAGAAGGTGGCCACCTCGTAGACACGCATGGGAGGCATGTCCAACATCTTGGCGACGTAGTTCATGACGGAGATGGAGGTGAAGCCCAACTGACGCTGGCCCAAGTCCAACAACGGCATACAGGCACCCTTCTTGTATTGTGGGGGGTATTTGGCAATGACTTCCTTGGCACGCTTCAAGTTCTCTGCGTTGAACTCAAAGGGAAGCTGTTGGTTGTCTTCCTTGATGTCTCTGTGGACAGAGATGATGCTGCTGTTTCTGGCGGCAGAGATGGACAAGCGGGCCAATGGAGACACGGCAGAGGCCGTTCTGGGAGTGAGAAGGCGCAACATGGCGGTGTGGTGGTGTGTTGCCGTGTGATGATCTGGAGAATCGGTTGGTGTAAGACAAAAGGCGGGTAGCTCATTGGCGGCAGGAGGTCCGTACACCACGGAGTTGGTGGAGGAGGTGGGATTGGGGAGGCAACTTCTCAGAGAAGATGAAGTTTGTGAAAAAATGGTTTGACAAGTTTATTTCATGAGGAGAATATTTTTGGGTGTTTTTGAGTCGTATTCTGCTCTTACTTGTGTGCTTGTTCACAGGCATTAGTCCGCTATATACTACATACTTAAATGGGATAAAACCTGAATTTATAAATTTCACTTATATATTATAAAGAATCGAACTTAAAATCAGAGATTCACTGTGACGCTTTTTTTTTCATCGAATATTTTCTGTTTTGCAATCGAATCTGGTGAAGGCTGGTCCAGGCTTAACAGTGGTTGCGAAAGCAAAGAGTCCATCATTTTTACGATAAAAACGGCCAAAAAAGCTTGGCTTCATCCCTAATTAACTTCATATTTTTCTGAGATTTTCTGCAGCGCCAAAATCGCGAATGTATCCTCCAGTTTCTGTATTATCTCCTCCCCATGTTTTCACGCTGGCTGACACAGTTGCAAATAGCTCCCACTGCAGGAACACGATACCACAAAACAAGACTACTGTTGCAATACTGGCACACATCCATCAAGAAACACTTCTGCGGCACTTCGCGCCTGCACTACCACTGAAAACCATCACCAGTCAAATATAAAAGCAGCAGTTCCCACAGTCTTTTCACACCCCATCTCGCTTGTAACTTTTACCACTAAACTCAGTAATGGCTGGTCCTCCACGACAACCCTCGCCCTTGGACTCGCCAACGCCGGGTGGCCGTTTGCAATGGGACAACGTGCCGTTGGAAACACCCCGGTCTCCCTCACGTTCCACCAGAAGCCTCCCGCCTCCACAACCAGGCGAGAATGCTCCTCCAACGTCTCCCAGACGGAGATGTGCACAAGGGCGCCCGTTATTCAGCGACCGCTATATTCCAAACAGAACGGGCGTGGATTTGCAGGCCGCGTTTCTGCTTTTCAACCAGGACCCAACTTTGGATCCCCCAAACACAAGACTGAACCGGCAAGATACCTCTGAACTCTCGGCCAACGAGGTCGAGCGCCGCAAAGAAGAAGAAGCTAACAGAAACTTCTCTTCTGTCCTCAAGGCTGAGCTTTTTGGCGATAATGTGCCAATGGCTACCGCTGACCTCTCGCGGCCTCCAGGATCTCAGTCGGGCTCGTCTGTGGATCTCCAATCTTCGCAACGTTCTGCAAACGCGCTGGCTGCTAGCAGACGCGAGACTCCACAAAATAGCTCTGAAACGACCTTGCTCGGAACACCCCGGCGCAAGACGAACTTGTTCACATACCAGCTGCCGAGCAAACTGCGACCTGCCTCGCGTGACCTACAACTGGAGCTTTTTCTGTTGTCGCCCGTACGACAGGAATCTCAAAAATTCTTGTTGAGCCCCCAGAAGAAACCTCGCACCATCCTGAAAGTCCCCTACCGAGTGCTTGATGCACCCGAGCTATCAGATGACTTCTACCTTAATCTAGTAGACTGGGGACTGCAGGATATGCTAGCCGTTGGCTTAGGTGAATCGGTTTACTTGTGGGACGGCCTGACACAGTCCGTTGAAAGATTATGTACGTTGGAAGACAAAGACAAAGTGACTTCGTTGAGCTGGATTGGGGCAGGAACCCATCTAGCTGTTGGTACCCATAGCGGGCAGGTGAAAATATGGGATGCTACTAAAATTTCATGTATTAGGACAATGACCGGGCATACGCAAAGAGTCAGCTCTTTGGCCTGGAACGAACATATTCTTTCAAGTGGATCACGCGACAGGAAAATATACAATCGAGACGTGCGTGATCCTAGTCACTTCATCAACTGCTTCGAATCGCACAAGCAGGAGGTTTGTGGCCTCAAGTGGAACGTAGAGGAAAACAAATTGGCGAGCGGAGGAAATGACAACAAATTATTCATTTGGGACGGCCTCAACTCCACTCCTCTTCATCAGTTCTCGGAACACAACGCAGCCGTGAAGGCCATTTCATGGTCACCTCATCAGAGGGGTATTCTCGCCTCTGGAGGTGGCACAGCTGACAAAACAATCAAGATCTGGAACACACTCACTGGAACCAGAATCAATAATGTTGACACAGGATCGCAAGTGTGCAATTTGGTGTGGTCGAAGAACTCCAACGAGATTGTCTCGACCCATGGCTTCTCCAGAAACCAGATCATTGTCTGGAAATACCCCAATTTGCAGCAGATTGCCCAGCTTACCGGACACACTTACCGTGTATTATATCTTTCGCTTTCGCCGGATGGAGAGACAATTGTGACAGGGGCTGGAGACGAGACTCTTCGCTTCTGGAATGTCTTTGAGAAGAACCGCAATGACCGGCCGCTGTCGTCAGTGCTTCTCGAAGCGTTCCTGCAATTACGATAATTCATCTTCCGTTGATCATTTCTGTTTTACTACCATTTTTATTTTTCTTTCTCATTTCATCACCTTGGTTTTCATACTGGCTTGACTCACTACTCCGAGTCAAGTCCATCTATGTATCGGATATGCTCGCATAATCGCGGGGGTCGGTAAATGCCGTATGCGGAAACGGTCACACCAAAACGACTGGTCCAAAGCGCTGTTCTTATCCGAATATTTCACCAGGTGTCGAAGTTCATGTCTTAGCAATATTACTTCTACCTTCTCTTCTAAAACCCAACCCATTCTACTTCGCAGTCCTACTCCAGATAACACGGGTAATCGAGATGACTCGCTCGATGATAGATAGTACCTGCAGACAAGCTGGAAATTTCCACCCGTCTGCAGGCCGATTACTCACAATCTACTATAAAGCCTTAGATAAATTCTGATCACCTCCCCTCACTTATCACCCTCTGTACCTATTTATTTCTCCATGACGAAACCTTCCGCCAAAGACTTATCGCACCATTTGAGTGTCGAGGCCAAGTCCAGAAAAAACTCCCCCTTGAAAGGAGCCTTCAAGTACTACAACAAGCCTGGAATCACATTCTTGGGCGGTGGTCTTCCACTCTCCGATTACTTCCCATTTGACAAGATCTCCGCTGATTGTCCCTCTGCGCCATTCGCAAACGGAATTGGTGCTCAAATCACCAAAGATGATAAGACCGTGGTGGAAGTGTATAAGGATGCAGCCAAGAATGACCCTGCAAACCACGATGTGAACTTGGCTAAATCATTACAGTATGGATTCACCGAAGGCCACACCGAGCTCATGGACTTCGTCAAGAAGCACACTGATACCATCCACAAGATTCCCTATGAGGACTGGACCGCAATTGCCTCTATTGGAAACACACAGTCGTGGGATGCATGTTTGAGAACCTTTGTCACGAGAGGCGATGCCATTTTGGTCGAGGAGTTCAGTTTCTCATCTGCCTTGGAGACGGCTCATGCTCAAGGTGTCACCACATACCCTGTTCAAATGGACGGCGAGGGTGTGATTCCAGAGGCATTGAGCGAGGTCTTGGACAACTGGGTGGGACCTAAGCCCAAGTTGTTCTACACCATCTGCACTGGCCAAAACCCAACGGGATCATGCGTCAGTGAAGAAAGAAGAAGAGCCATCTACCAATTGGCCCAGAAGCACGACTTCATCATTGTGGAGGACGAGCCATACTACTTCTTGCAAATGGAAACATACACCAGAGACGAGAAGGAGAGACAAGGCAAACACGTGCATAGCCACGAGGAGTTTGTCAAGGCCTTGGTTCCCTCTTACCTTTCCATGGATGTGGACGGTAGAGTCCTTAGACTTGACTCTGTGTCCAAGACAATCGCGCCAGGATCCAGATTCGGCTGGATCGTTGGCCAGGAGAAGTTGCTTGAACGTTTTGTCAGACTTCATGAGGTCAGTATCCAGTGTCCTTCTGGTTTCGCCCAATCTACCTTGAACGGTCTCTTCCAGAGATGGGGTCAAGCTGGCTACTTGGACTGGTTGATTGGTTTGAGAGCTGAATACACCCATAAGAGAGATGTTGCGATCGACTCTTTGTATGCTCATTTCCCTCTCGAAGTCTGCACGGTCTTGCCACCTGTTGCCGGTATGTTCTTCATTGTCCAAATTGACGCCTCAAAGCATCCTAAGTTCAAAGAGCTCGGCGAAGACCCATTGAAAGTTGAGGATGCCATCTATAACCGTGGATTGGAGTTTGGCTGTCTCATGATTCCAGGCTCGTGGTTCAAGGTCGATGGCCAGACCACTCCTCCTCAACCTCAGATCCCAGTCGATGAGACTCATAAGCATACCATCTTCTTCAGAGGAACATATGCTGCCGTGCCATTGGATGATTTGCAGAGAGGATTGGAGAAGTTTGGTCAAGCTGTGAAGGCCGAGTTTGGCTTGTGATTGTGAAGATAATGTGAGGCCTGGTGTCATCTTTTATTTGTCTCCAATGATTTTGGGCAAGCATGATTCGCCCACTTCTTCTCTCGTTTAAATACATGGTTCTAGTCGCGTTGATCCATCAACTGATTTTGGTGAATTCAACGAAAATACAAAATGTAATGAAGAAATTGTAGCATCTCAGTCTCACATACATCATCCTGCTGTGTTCCTCAGGATACTCCCTTGATGCTCGAATATCGTTCAGCAGTTGCAAGCACATTTTCAATTGATTTAATTACTTCCAATTTATGACACTATTTATATTACATTTCAAGCGAGCTTCATTCAATTTACTTTTGAACGTTGGAAGTGTGCCCTCATTAGAGCTATGATATCTTGCGGAAAGGCCGATGGTTTTCGATTTACGATTCTTTTTCATCTATAGAAAACCAATCAAAACAGTAAAAAATAGGACAAATACCGTGATTCATCCATGTCTTCGCCGTTGTGTTAGTTCTCAAGGCGCTAATCATTGTTCTCGAGGGCATGATCTGATCTCTCTATGTCATTTGCACTATTGTATTTTAAATGACTAATCCTACATCGACAGCAGAAAATACGATAAAAAAAATAAGATTTAAGATTTCAGTGTCAATAGAACATGGAAAGAATGTTGCTTTAGGTGATACTTCGGAAGTCGTCAAGTTACCATTTAAGAATTGGGAAAGACGAGGCGCAACATCTTAGGCAGAAACTATCTAGAATTGTTTTTTCTCTAATTCTTTTCAGCTACATTCATTTTTTCGCGGATTCTTCTCCCTAATCAACACTTTTCACCCCGCGATTCATCTGTAGACATACAAACCTCATTGTAAATGAAGGTAATAAAGCTTCCATGGCTAGGGCACAAAGGTATGTAATCCTTGCGTATGATTTTTCAATACCGCGGTTCTGAAAATTTCAATTCAATTGCTCAACCTGTGGCCATGACTAACCGCAGCTGAAAACAGATCCGTAGAATGCTACTCAGTCACCATCAACAACAATGGAACAAAATTAGCCCTGGGCGGTTTGGACGGCAAGGTCCGTATCTGGGACGTAGCGTCGATTTTGCGTTATAGAGACCACGCCACGCTGGAAGATGCCCAATCTCGAAATCTATCCGATAGACTAAACCTACACAAGCTGGCAACCATAACGCGGCCATTGGCATCGGTTAGTCGGCACAACGGTGTTGTTGCCAGCGTGAAATTTTCGCCCGATGGACGGTTTCTTGCGTCTGGATCTGACGATAAGATCGTGCTCATCTGGGAGAAAGACGACGATTTGCAAAATAGACCCAAACAGTTCGGCGAAGCTGAACCTGACATGGAGCACTGGACCGTTCGTAAAAGATTAGTTGCTCATGATAATGACGTGCAAGATATCTGCTGGTCTCCTGATGGATCCCTTCTAATCACTGTAGGCTTGGATAGATCGATCATCATATGGAGCGGAACTACCTTTGAACGTATCAAACGGTACGATATCCACCAGTCGATGGTGAAAGGTGTTGTTTTTGACCCTGCAAACAAGTTTTTCGCCACTGCGTCCGATGATCGTACTGTTCGTATCTTCAGATTTTACCGAAAGCATGACGGACTGGGTAGTTACGAGTTCCAAATGGAGCTGGTCGTCTTCGAGCCTTTCCTGAAGCTGCCGCTCACATCCTATTTCCGTAGAATGTCGTGGTCTCCGGATGGTCAACACATCGCTATACCCAACGCTACAAATGGACCAGTCACCTCAATCGTTGTTGTCAATCGAGGAAACTGGGCTTCAGATGTTTCACTTATTGGCCACGAAGCTCCATGTGAGGTGTGTGCCTTCTCCCCTCGTTTATTTCGCATCAAAGATTCTAAAGATTACACAACTATTCTCGCATCGGCAGGACAGGACAGAACGCTTGCCATTTGGAGTACCGCCCTCCTGAAACCACTCGTTGTGCTCCACGACGTTACCGCCCGCCCGATCACAGACATGTGCTGGACCCCAGACGGCCAGACTATCTTCTTGAGCTCTCTTGATGGACTGATCACCTGTGTAACCTTTGATGAGAACGAGCTTGGTCAGATTGTCAGCGAAGAAGCTATCGATACCCAACTTCTCAAATTTGGCGGTGATCAAGACTCCAAGATAATGCCTGAGGGAGTAAGCCAACTTCGTTTGGAAGCACTTGCAAAAGATCTCGATAAAAGCCCCCAATTGAGTCAGGAACCCCAAGTCAAAGCAGACTTACAGCCTCCAAAGCCTGTTCAACCTATTCAAGATACGGTCTTAACTCAACCACCATTGTCAGTAGCTCCAACTACCAAGAAAAGTGAGAAATTAACCCTTAATACACCAACAATCAAGGGAGGAAAGAAAAGAGTAGCTCCAACTCTTGTTTCGAAATACACTCCGCTGCTGGCAGCTGCTTCCAAGATTGTTAAAGTAAAGAGATTTGATATCTCTTCTAAGTTGTCGCAAACTTCTTACCTTTTGCCTCGTCTAGGAGTGCAAGCTGCTGTTCATGGCTTGTCTCTGCGCTCAATGTCTCACACAGATAAAGACAAAAAAGGCGATGATATTGACAATGACAACGAAGATATGGGCTTGGATGACACTTCCGCTCAATTACAGGGACAGTCTAGCGTGGGAACGAAAACTAAATTCAAAAAGTACAGGAAATACTTGATGCTGTACAAATACCCAACACCCTTCAAATTGATATCCTCCCTTCCGGATGTGTTTTTCAGCAACCAAGCTGTTATGAACCTTGAGCTCTCTCACCTTCTACTGAACAAAGAACTTCTTAGACAAAACAACGAGCTAGTTAACACATCAACTTTGGACTCTATTGATGAGAATATCTACTTTCAAGTCATTGCCAATGCTATTGAGCACATAAAACGTCCCAATGAGATTATTGAGAACTCTACCGACGAAACCAAGAAGGTAATCTCAACCATAGAAGTTCGCAATGGACTAATGTGGTCAGAGATCGATGATGTTGCATTGCCTGACTTTGCACAGCGTTTAGACTTCCAGGATCCAACCCAAGTTTCTATCACAAGTAGCGACAATGGTGATTATAAGAGTTATATTCTCTATTTTCCATACCGCATTCAACAAGTTATTCCAATATTGAACGAAGGAATCTTGTCGCACTATGTCTTCGTTTCCTTTGATGGCACTATTCAAGTTGTTCGTGCAGACACAGGGACCTATGCTAGTCCAGGACTTGAGCTTGGAAGTAATGTAGTAGCATGGAGACAAAAAAATCGAACGCTTCTTCTTTTGACCAGCTCTGGGTTGTTGTACTGCTGGAAATTTGCTTCCTCTTGGTCTATAAATGGTGATCTTTCTAAAGTGGTCAGCGGTGTTTCAATCGCCCCGGTTTTGAACGCAGAGACATTGATAGCTCCGAAAGTACCTAGACCCAGCACTGGTACTGAAAGCGAGAAGTCTCTGGACAAGGAGAAAGATAAAGAGGACAAAAGTGAGAAGGTCGAGAAGAAGTCTGTATCTGATGAGAAACAAAACTCTATCAATGAGGCTATCATCGACAAAATTAAAGCAATTGACATTGACGGCGAGTCTGGAACTCCATTGGTTGTCATTGAGAGAACAAATGCTGTATACTCCTACTCTGTTGATCTACAGGCGTGGACCAAGGTGATTGATCCTTGGTACTTCAGCGGTGTAGAGGCCGATCGCTCGGCAATCTCAGATGTAAGCATCGAGAAACAGGTTCTTTTGATGAATAGTTACAGAGATGATAAGGAGAGAGTAGACCGGGGAGAAAAGGGAAGGTACGTGTTTAATGCCGACAATGATGAGCTCAAGGTGTGCATGCAAAAGCGCTTCTACGAGCAACTAGCTCTTTACTAAATACTTTAATATACATTTTTGGTGCAAAATTAGATGTGTGTAGCTATTGTGATTTCGTGCTAGCGGCCTTGTCTGGTTTCTGGACGGCTGGTTCTACCAAGTACAGCGCAAGGAAGACGATCGAGCTCAACACAGAGTTGACGGCAAACATCCATACGGTAAGGCCCACTCCGCCCTTAACAGTGAACGGGAGAGCCAAAAACCACTCCATGACTCCCGGGAAGTATCCCGAGGGAAAGTGGAAAAGAACGGTTTTTCTATACCAGACGCGGCAAAACCAAATAGGAGCCACGGTCAAAAGGGTAACGGCACCATTGACAACCTTATTGACGGTAGCCTTCTCGGTAGAAACCTGGTCTGCAAGTGTCTTTACCTCTGCAGATAACTTGTCAAAGCTGCGGTTCAACTTGGTCCATTTGGCGTACTGATCCTGTGCGCTGATGGATTTGCGCTCCTTGTTGATCTGAACCAACTCCTGTCTCTTCTTTGCAAGCTCCACAAATTGAGGTTTACCTGCTCTGGAAGCCACAACAGAATATAAGTTCCAGCACTTGTTCAGAAGCGTTGGCTTGCCAATTGAAGTGATGACAGTCTTTGCAATGAGCACTACAAGTATTAGTGTTAGCACGGAGGATGAGTTTAGGTCCAACATCGATGATATTGTGGTAAGAGTTACAGGTAAGAATGGTGGATGGAGTGAATGGTGGGGTATATTTACGGAGGGGCTGGAAAATTTGAGGAAATGTGGCAGAAAGTGAGAACAGTTTTTTGGAAGAAGAAGCTCACAGATATTTTGTTTTGTAAGAATTTTCCGTTCAGGTTCAATGAGCGGTTTGTGGTTTAGTATTAGTTTGATTGATTAGGCTTTACAACACTGATTAGCTACAATTAAACCGGCATCCCACAAAGATGTTGAGTGTTTATTTTTATTATTCTTATGTTTTGTTTCTATTGTAGCTCGAAAATTTTCTCTCACCTGACGGTTCTGCTTCTTTCGTAAACATTCGAAATATGCGAGAGGGTAACAACCACTATTTATGGCGTATGTTTGAGGCAACTTTATCACTAATTATTTGGAAACCCACTCTCCAATCGTATCATTTGTAGCGTGCCCTTTGGTGATCCGCCCATTCGAAGTGGATAGTTTGAACTCCAACTCAATCAACTAGTATAAGAAGGAAACGGGATAATTCATGCAGATCTACTGAAATTGAGCAAAAGAAAATCAAATTTTCATTTAATGAGAATACATATACTCATTTCATGCCTATCAAAGAAACTGTCTTTGATCTGTGCTATTATTCCAAGCGTGAAATACCTCATTGTTGGCCGATTGCCTCCAAATCTCTCCTCCTGATGTTTTCAAGACTTTTCAGAAATATCCTCTGTGTCGATGCTCGTAGATTCGGTTGAAGATGTATCTTTTTTGTCGACAGTCTCAGAGGGTTTGTGTATCACATTGTAGGACTTTACAACTCGATCCGCAACAATATCTATATCTTTCCCGGCAAGACAAACCCTCCGACATGTCGTGCGTACTTTGAAAGACTGGGTTAAGACTGGGTTATTTGACCCAAGATAGTCTTTCATGCCAGATGAGGCAAGAACATTCTCATATGATTTCATATCATCAAAAAGCATGTTAAAACAAGTTGTTTTTTCTTTTTGGAGATCTTTAATAACCTTGGCGTCTCTCTCAATCATTTTGATGTGGTTTCTATTGGTGTTCGACTGGGGACCCGAGCCCAAGTTCTTCTTAAGCTGAGCCACCCTGGCGGCGATTCTGTTCACTTGGGCCAAAGAAATGAGTGCATGTTCTCTAGCAAAAATAGCATAACTTATGTTCCGTACATCATCCAGTAGCAAGTCACCCATGTTTGACTGCTTGTTAGCGTACAGATCAGTCACCTTTAACTCGTCTAATGGTAATTTCTCCTTGAGTTGCGTGACCGCGAAATCAATTCGAATCCATGCATCGTTGATTTCATCCAGCGATTCGTTCTTCTTGGGCATCGTTTTAGGTAAGCAGACCCTTTTCGAATTGGTTGTGGTTCTATCTTCTTATTAAATTTAGCCAGAGCTTCCAAGCAAATGTATCTTGAGTAAATAACTACTATATCATGCGTATATTCTGGCATAAAATATGAACAATCGTTTCCAACGTGAAGTGAGTTTGGGATGGGTAATTATTTGTAGGGGATGCACGAGTTGCACAATTGTCACGTATTTTGCTCACCAGCTGTCATCAGAAACAGGAATTTTCCGAATGGATGCAAAGATCTGGAGGTTGATTGGCAAGAATGTAAAAAATGGGATGGATCTTGGATTGATTGGTGTCACCTCAAGATCTCGAACAACAATGCAAGCATTTATAGAAATGAATGAGGTTATTATACAAAGAAGCACAGAAAGCGTTTATTTCAAAAAATCAATGAAAGTCTTTTTATTCGAAGAGGATTCATCAAAAACGTAACTTGTGTACCATTTAGAACAAGGTCTATAAGCAACTTCGCAGCCACACAGAAGAGAATAAAACTCAAAAAAGCTCTTAAATCACAAAAGCTACAAATATCAACAAAAACTTTTACGCTATATTTGACTTTTTCTTGTCAATGAGACCCACACCTCTTCTGCCTAATATCAAACCAACCGGTGCTCTCACGTGACCCGATAGCATTACCCTCACACATCAACCAGAAAAATAATCCAAGACAGCACCTCACAAAGCCAATGTCTTCGGATCCTGAGGATGATTACGTGCCGTGGATCCAACAGTTCTGCGAGTCCTTTGGCCATGACTATTTCGTTCCCGTCGCCCAAGAGTTTATAGAAGACGACTTCAATCTAACCGGCCTTTCCCTGCAAGTGCCCTATTATAGAGAAGCTTTGTATACCATTTTGGATTACCAGGTGGAAACTTCAGAGGATGCGCCTACCACCAATGCCGGAAATGGCCTGCGGTCTGGGTCCGGTAAACGGTCCGACTTGCCTAATAAGCTGTTGCTATCACACTCTGCAGAGCTCTTGTATGGACTCATCCATGCTCGATACATCATCTCCAAGCCTGGCTTGACGGCCATGGCCAGCAAATTCGAGAGAAGTGAATTTGGAATCTGTCCGCGCTACTACTGTGACGGCATGCATCTCATTCCTGTGGGAGCCACAGATATACCGGGCCAGGAGACGGTGCGGTTGTACTGTCCATGTTGCAGCGATATATATTTGCCACTGAGCTCACGATACTTGAACATTGATGGTGCGTTTTTCGGGACTACGTTCCCGGGTCTTTTAGTTAAGATGTTTCCCGAGATCGAGAACCAGTGCAAGTTGCGTATCAACAAGGTCAACCAGGACAATTTCGGCATACGATTATTTGGTTTCAAGATTCATGAATCAAGTGCTACGGGGCCACGCATGAAGTGGTTGCGCCAGTATCCGGCGCTGGAAGAGGAGCGTCGCGAATATGCCGAGTGCGAGTTGGAGTTGCCGCCTGCGAATGATGGTGGCGTGGATATGTCTGTTTCTGAGGCCAGCGAGATCGAGCCGGATTTCGATGACGATAGAACTATGGCCAGCGAAGGCATCTGATGAAATTCACAACCACTTACTCCTAGTTCACCCCGGCTCTATGCTCCATGGCGCTGAAACTTCAACATCAATTATCCTGCTCTGCTTGTTCATTCCACCAGTTCTAACAACGAACCGTGTTGTTTTTCAGCACGCGCTGTCACGCCCAGTATCTGACCCTTCGTATTTACTTGCAATTGTTCTTGGTGTGTTAGCCCGCGGTCGTCCCTGTTTGTAGTGGCTGCAAAACGTCACCTTGACAAGCAAATTTATTTGCAGGTTTTAAACTCAAATTGAAATCAGCACTTGAGCGAAACTGCACACTCATTTTAATGTTTGAACCCGCCTGAGCGTTTAATAACCTCCGCTCGACTCCATTCTTATATTTCTTCTTAAATGTATAAACTTACGATCAACAGAAAATTTGTGTTCACTTTATTTTAAATGTTAATGTGTCAAAAGAACTGGTTTGCCCTGCTCCCATTCTTTGATCCCGTTGGCAATGTTGGCCCAGTACTTCAACTTAATCGCCTCTGCGATTATCTTGTCCCAGTCGATTGGCTGAGAACCTAGTAGCTTGGCGATTTCTTTTTCGCATTCATCAATTCGTTCGTCGTTTTCCGTTTGGACCACGTCCAAGTCCAGTTCTCGATTTGCCATCTCCAATGCCTCATGTGCCTCCAACACAGTCATCAAAAGCTCTTCATAGTTCAATGACTGCGCAGAATTACTCTTCAATTTAGATATCAATTGTTTTGAAGTTTCATCTGTAGTGATATCGAAATGCTCGGGGTGAAGAAGCTCTATTATGTGGGCAGCTCTCATATATGGGTTTTTCACCACAGAGTAGGCTCTGTTGATGGAAGACGAGGTTTCATCTATACCTTTGTTTTCCGAAAATGACAGCGAGCCCATTATGATGTCTGGATGGTTTTGACTTTGGAGCGCCCTGAACTCTTTTCTTAAAGTCCGAGCATTGACAAGAAACAGATCTTTTGGAGGGCCCTGGTTGGGGAATGATTTCGGAAACAACTGGAAGTAGTTTTTTCCAGTCCCGGTAGACGCCCAACGGCGTGCGGCCCGCGAAATATGTCTCTGTGAGGAAAACATTGTCGTTGGTAGCGATTTAGTAAGACAATGTGGGGAACAATCAGTCACAGGCTAGTTGTCAAGATCTGTCCAAAGTAACAATGAATTTGATAAATGAAAGTCAATTGATCTGGATCATTGGGGTTTTGATAATAACAATTGACAATCTAGATAGCTGGGCTTCTTGTGTTCTGCCAATAGTCTTTGTAGAAAGAATGCTTAACAGTAATGCAAGAATAGTGTAAAGATGAATAAGTTTTAACTTTATAGAATTTTTAGAGACTATTTAAAGTCGTTCGTGTGTTTCATCAGAGGTACTAGCGCAATTGCCGAATTCAATCTAGAAAGCCCGTCTCTGAAACCGTCCGAATTCATATCCATCTTTCAAATACGGAATCAAAGATCTCTTCAGATATCTACAGCATCAATCATTTACGTCATATATTTCATGTGGCCTAAAAAAGAGGATAGAACTCATTGTACTTCTTTCCGTAGTAGAATGTGGACAACCCGCCAATTACCAAAAGCGCCAATGGCACTGGCTTTTGGAACTTGGTAGCCTTGCTTCTGGCAAATCCAGCGGCAAGCAAGATGGAGGAAGAGCCGAGGGCCAACTCCAAACCCCAGTCGGCATTCTGCTTCAACAAGTATCCGGAGTATCCATACAAGGCAGTAAAGGTCACGCCCGCGATCAAAGAAGGGAAGGATCCTTTGCGGATGTAACCAATTGTGCCGCCAACGGCACACAATCCTGCAAGAGTGAAAGCTGGGTGTTCCATTGAATATGTGGTGGTTGTGTGTGGGAGTAGTGGATGGAAACCCGCTTAGAAATCAGCTGAAGGCTTAGTGAGAGCAACTGGAATAAACATGCGGAGAATGGCTAGACGAAATTTTGATCAATTGTTTTTTTAAAGACCTTGGATGATCAGGTAATCATAAAATTGTTTTTCTTGTTAGTGATGTATTTGATTACGAGTTTATTGGTAGGAAAAGCTATGAATCTAGGAGAGAGATGTCCATTGTAGAACCATTAGGTCAAGAATTCCCTGAGAGCATATTGACATATTCTGATTTTTTTTCTCTGTTGATTGAAAGATTTGCAATTTGGTGTCTTGACTGTCAAAAGATGTGATCACAAATGACTACGGCAGGTTTTAGCTCTTCCGGTAAATTAAAAAAAAGAACGTATGATTGTAAAAATATGACACAAAGCATTTTATTCTGAAAATCAGAATATGTCATACGTAAAAATTAAAAAAAATAATTAGTAGTTGAACAGTATCACTTGTATGCCCAAACATCCTGCAATTGGCTGCAAATCCTCATTATAGTCAAGAACTGCTCAAGGCCATCTGTAAATAAACTTGTAAACCAAACAATAATTTATCTTGGGTTTTATACACCACCAGAGAAAAGTAAAATCTACTCTTTTCCCAATATTTTCCCAACCTCCGACCACATCCATGCCGAAATTCAATATGTGCACCGGTCCAATTGGCCCAGGCAGACATAGGAAAGGCAGGTCCGGATCACCTGGACAGTTGACGAGCCCATCCCGAAGCAACCCTCAACGCCAAACAAAAAGAACAGAATATAAATAGAGCCCCATTTCCCCAGCCCAGTTTATCTGGCAAAAAAATTAATTGCGCGCTCTTTTCCCACCCTCTCCCAACCGCGGCCACTGCTCCCTTCCTTAATATACAGCTCTTGCCAAAGAGGGACGAGCGCTCGCCTAGGAATTTCAGGTGGAGCCAAAAAAATCTCAGGGCGTCTCCGTGGCAAACTACACGTCCTTTCTCTTAGCAACCAGCGCATCGAAACCCAGCTCGCTGGAACGTCCATTCTGCGTGTCCACTTCCAAGATCAATGAATCTTCAATCCCTTCTTTCGGCGGTCGCTCCGGACTCAGCTCTGATCCTTAACAACCATACGCCGGGTCTGGACGCCAATGGGAGCCCCGCCACGGAAAACGGCCACACGAATGGGTATTCGGCGGAAAAACACCCCTTCCTAGACAGACACTCCGAGAATGGGTCGACGGATACCCCTACTCCCCAGCCCACAGCGGGTGCTCTTAGTGGCAGTAGCACCAACAACAGCCACACAAAAGAGAGCGAGAATTCGAAACGCAGAAATTCTTTTTACGATGCGGATCTCGAAGGTGTCCCAATTGACTCGACATACTTGAGCCAGTTTGAGCAGAAGGTCAATGCGATCTCCAAGTTGGACAAAATCATGACTGTGGCCCTGAACGCTACGACACTCTCCAAAGAGGCCACGAACCTTGAAAAGCTTATAGCCACCCGAAACAAATACGCTGGAAATTACATTGCTCGTGCCACCATCGAAAACCACTTGTTCCCTGCCATTCCATCAGAGGGTCCCTTCATGGGATCAACCAGAATCAAACACGAGAGCACCCTTGAGACCGAGAGACGACAAAAACTTCAACAGAAACTTGACGCAGCCACTGCGCAGGGCATGTCTCCTTCACCAGGGATCGTTGATGTTGGCACTAGAAGTGCCAATAAGAGGTTGAGTGCAACGAGCGAAACACCCGACCAATCTGAAGTACCAGAAGAGGCACCCCATGCTCCTGAGATTGCGGCCACAAAAGAGACTAAAACTTCGAAGAGAACGAAAACGCCGAAGAAGGCCGCTGCTGGGGAAGACTCTGATGCTAAACGCCGGAAGCTCGACGAAGATGCCGTTGCACAGGAGGAAACACCCCAAGAGAAATCTCGCAAAGCAAGAGAAAGCAGGCTCAAAATCAAGCTTCTGTTGAAAGAAGCCGATGCAAAACTGCTGGAACAGTCTTCCCAGACTAGTGCTGCAGATGCCAAGCAAAACTCCATCAAAGCAAAAGAGCTCAAATCAATCACGAAGCAATATGATAACACGTACGTTGCAATTTGGAAAGATCTTCTGCGTAAAGATGGCCCCAAAGCATCTCGTCTCATGCAACTGACAAGTCAAACAAAGCTTATCAATATGAAGAAAACGGCCATTTTGGCCTCTCGTGAATCGAAAAGATGGCTCATGAGAAATAACAAAAACCAAAAGGATCTCACAACGAAAGCGCGCCGTGCTATGAGAGAAATGTCTCATTTCTGGAAGCGTAATGAAAGGCAAGAGCGTGACGCACGAAAGAAGCAAGAGAGAGAACAAGTCGACAAGGCAAAGAAAGAGGAAGAGGATCGTGAAGCCAGAAGACAGTCGAGAAAATTGAATTTCTTGATCACTCAAACAGAATTGTACTCTCACTTTATCAGCAAGAAAATTAAGACTAGCGAAATTGAAGGTGCCGATGCCGATCCTAATCTTGATCTTACACCTGAGGCAAACCCACTAGATAAGTACCATGGTGTCGAAGGAAAGACTTCTGACATTAAACTGCTAGATTTTGATAGTGACAACGAGGACGATTTACATAGAGCTGCCGCTGCCAATGCGCAAAGTGCTTTGGATTCTGCCAAGTCGAGAGCTGAAGCTTTTGATGATGATTCTTTCAAGAATCCCGATACAAATGGTGAAGAAATGAACTTCCAAAACCCCACTCTTGTTGGTGACTTGACGGTCACTCAGCCTAAGATGCTCAAATGCACTCTTAAGGAGTATCAGATTAAAGGTTTGAACTGGCTTGCAAATCTTTACGAGCAAGGTATTAATGGTATTCTCGCCGATGAGATGGGTCTTGGTAAAACTGTGCAAAGTATATCTGTGCTCTCCTACCTCGCCGAAACACATAACATTTGGGGACCCTTTTTGGTCGTGACCCCGGCTTCCACGTTGCACAATTGGCAACAGGAGATCACCAAATTTGTTCCTGACATGAAAGTCTTGCCCTACTGGGGTAACACGAAGGACCGTAAGATTTTGAGAAAGTTTTGGGACCGCCAGAGCTTGAGATATGGAAAAGATGCCCCATTTCATGTTCTCGTCACATCATATCAACTCGTGGTTGCAGACGCGGCATACTTCCTGAAAATGAAGTGGCAGTACATGATTTTGGATGAGGCCCAAGCCATTAAATCATCCCAGTCGACAAGATGGAAGTCTCTTCTAGGCTTCTCATGCAGAAATAGATTGCTTTTGACCGGTACGCCTATTCAAAATTCTATGCAAGAGCTTTGGGCACTTTTGCATTTCATTATGCCCTCTTTATTTGATTCCCATGATGAATTCAGTGATTGGTTTTCGAAGGATATTGAGAGCCACGCTCAGTCAAACACACAATTGAACGAACAACAACTCAAACGTTTGCACGTGATTTTAAAACCGTTTATGTTACGTCGTGTCAAGAAAAACGTTCAAAGCGAGCTTGGTGATAAACTTGAGATTGACATCTTTTGCGATTTGACTAACCGCCAAAAGAAGTACTACCAAATGTTGAAATCTCAAATCTCCTTGGTGGATTTGTTTTCCAATAACAACAACGATGACAGTACTCAATCTTTGATGAACTTAGTCATGCAATTCAGAAAAGTCTGCAACCATCCAGACTTGTTCGAAAGAGCAGATGTTGAATCCAGTTTTGCTTTTGGATCATTTGCCGAGACCAGTTCGTTTCTTCGCGAGACTGAGCTTGAAGTCGCGAATTCTTTCAGAAATTCCATTAGGTATGACGTGCCTAAGTTGATCTATAATGACTTGTTGCTGCCTTCATACTCCAATGATGTGGGTCCACGAAATAAATTGTTGGAAAAATTCAGCATCTACAACCCCGAGAATATAGCTGATGATCTGAAGGGTCTGTTTGCATGGAAGAGCTTCTCTGGAGTTTCATCAGCACAGATCAAAAACTTAAGCCAGCAAAATATTATCCAAAGGGCTATTGAATTGAAGGATTATTCAGGTGCAAACTACGAGGATGTGAACAGATTCGATTTCGTTTATGGCGAGGGTCCTGATTCATACGTTCCAAGAGATAAGCTGCTTTTGATAAGGGAGCTCAAGAACAACCATTGCAACAGCACAAACTCGGAATCACTTAGAGGGCTTTACTCTATTAAGGAGAAAGTTTATGATGACATGTACATTAATGTTCTCGAACCAGCTGCCAAACCAATTGCTATAACACCTCCTATTGACTTCACTTGCTCGAACCGTGCCTTTTCAACGAACTTGAATGCTACCCTCTATGATTCAAAAATTAAAGAATCATTGCGGCCACTTACTCGCGGCACCGAGCTTGAGCTTATGAAAAAGAGAGTACCAGTAACAGAATACCCTAAAGCGGAAATGCTTCCTGAGCCACTCAGTAAATTCATTGATTACTCTAACATCAGAATGCCCTCTATGAACAGATTTATCACAGAGTCCGGTAAACTTTCTCGTCTCGATAAATTGTTGGACGAGCTCAAGAAAAACGACCACAGAGTTTTGGTATACTTTCAAATGACAAAAATGATGGACCTTATGGAGGAGTTCCTCACATTCCGTCAACACAATTACATTCGTTTAGACGGATCATCTAAATTAGAAGATAGAAGGGATCTTGTGCATGACTGGCAAACAAAACCAGAAATTTTTGTGTTTTTGTTGTCGACTAGAGCAGGTGGTTTAGGTATCAATTTGACAGCAGCAGACACGGTGATTTTCTACGATTCTGACTGGAATCCAACTATCGACTCGCAGGCGATGGATAGAGCTCACAGATTAGGTCAAACTAAACAAGTTACAGTTTACCGTCTTTTGACAAAGGGAACTATCGAAGAGCGGATGAGAGACAGAGCCAAACAAAAGGAACAAGTGCAACAGGTTGTCATGGAAGGTAAGGCTAATTTCGGGAAAAAGAAAGATGATGCGGCAAGTAAGAAAAAAGATGTCGCTTTCCTTCTTTTGGGAGGTGGTGACGAAGATGAGCAAGTATCTACTGATGGAACACCCTCGGGCGAGCCAATTTCGAACCGATTGGAGGCTTTGTACCACGAGGGCGAAGGGGAATTTTCAGAAAATGTTACTCCAATGCCATAGTTGTTGTTATTGTTCTAATATACATTATTAAGATAAATACGTACTACACGTATTCATGTTTATGGGGAAGAGGTTTTCGTAGCGAGTGTGTTCTCTAGATCGGTCAAAAATTCTTTGTTTTGTGTGATGCCTGACGAATAATAATCATTAGAGTCTGCAGCTTCCTCTCGGAAATGCATGTTGCCTTCATTTTTGTCAACATCTCCTGAGTGATGACGAGTATCTCCGCTGAACATCCTCGAATAACTCTCCTCCAATCTCTCCTTGAGTTGAGATTTAGACATATGGTCAGAGTTTTCTTCATTGAATCGTGAGACATCGGGAGATCCATTTTCTGTAGTTAAATTCGTAGAAGCAATTAGATCTGAGATACCTGATACATTGGAGTTGAGCGAATACATCGAGTAACGATTAGACTTGATATCCTGCTTTCGTGTAAGTGCGTCAAACGCCCGCGCATTGTATGCCTCATTAAGAAGCGGCAGCTGAATTCTCAGCGAAGCTTCCGATTGGTGTCTGGAAACCTCGCCCGTGCCTAATTTTTTGTTAGGTTCTTCAAGAACAGTTAATAAGCCCAACTGCAACCCCACGGATAGTCTTTTCAGCCTCTTATCTGGGCAATTGATGAGGTCCAGCTCTGTCAAAGTACCTGGCTGCGAGACATGCCTTCTTGAGGAGCGAGAAGAGGTATGAAATACCTTTGGATTAAATTGTTCATGATTAGCAGAATTTCTGTTTGAGCTCGAGCGAGTCGACGGGCTCGTGTCACCCTGAAATTTCAAAGTAAATTCGTGACTCAAGTCATTCATACAAGACTGATACACACTCATCATTCCTTTAAGTTCGGAGCCGAACAGCTCGAAAATAGATATTTTTTCCTCATGTTCCTCGGCGCTGCTGTTGTTTGCAATTGAATTTTTGTACTTTTTAAAATACTTCAAGCTCGTAGTCAAGTTTTGTAGCTTATCAATTAATTGACTCAAGGGTAGATCTGAATCATTGAAGGAGTAATCTTCTTGGAATTTTCCGCTTCGTCCGTCAGTATTCGTTGATAATATATCGTCATTTACAAAGTCCACTGTTTGATTCACAGATTGTAAAGCTTTGAACTGGGTATTGTGGGCCAAAAGTCGTTTGGCAGTCGAGATCTGCTCAGAAAAAATTTTGCAGAGAGCCCTCATTTTGCATGAGGAAGAGATAAATTTTGGAAATTTCTCCAAACTCACATTGAAGTGGTCGCATAATTTTAAAATGAAGAAGTTGTGAGAATGTGGGTCATGAATGGTTAGTAATTGGCATACAAAAAACCTTCTCAAACCATTGAACGCCGATAGTTTAGAAGTTAAGTATTCAAGATTCAAGTCCTCTGGTTGCATTGGTAATTGGGTGATTGTTCCTAAGGGAATATTATTAATTTCACAGTACTTTTCCAAAATCTCCCCGTTGGAAAAAGGTAGAAGTTCTCTGATAGAGAATTTGAAGTTGATCATGAGATTGTCGAGAATAGTGTTGAGGTGACTTTTTAAATCTGACGAATATTCTTGAGGTGGCGCCAGGATCGTCAGAGCTTCTGGTCGATTGAGACAGGCAAACATGTCAAACTCTTTAATGCTCAATACATTTGTAATTATTGCTTTATTGATTTGGCAACTTGTAATCATGAACTCATCGAGATTTCGGAGTGTTTTAGAAGCCTCTATGGCTGCCCAAATTCGCTTGTGTTGGATGATCTTCGTAGAAACTATGAGAAGAAACCGGAATAACCGTATTTTTGTGTTGTGAGATAGCTGTGAGGACAATTTGAAATTTTGTTTGAATAGGAATATCATCATCGAGATCGTATTGAGAAGCACACAAGGATTGGACAACGACTGGGAAGAGACAAGTTTATACAGTTTCAGGAACACTCGGAGCAGTAGGAACTCATCACCATAGCTTTCTATGAAAGAACTGTCCTTCTCCTCGTTTTGAAGTCTACGCAAATTAGTGAGAGCCTGCTCATTTTTGGAAAGAACCAATGATTCATCTAGGAGATTCGACACCACGAGATTGTACTTGAATTTGTCCAGAATCAAGTCTCGGAGTGATTTGACAGACAAGTATTTGTCAATGTACTTGTGGAAATTTTCTGTCGTTGCAGCCAATGCAGGCGATCCTCTCAAGCTCTCTTGATACTCGCTGTGACCCAATGAACTGATACGGGGCTGTTCTCGGAGTCGCAGATGTGAGAAATCACTACCAGTTACAGAGTTGAAGCGGCCTCTGGGGAGATACTCTTCGATTCCCCAATCGGCCTCTGCTGGAGAGTAATTAGAAAATATACTGGGACCAAAGCTCATCCGTGACCATTAGAGGAGGAAAAAGAGGCTGGCAAATTGGAAGAGAAAGCTAAGCATGTACAGCCAAAAGCGTGGATGTAAGAAATAAATAGGAGGTGTATTCTATGGCCCAAGAACACTTGTTGGTGGATGAGTAGTGGTTTGTTTATGTGAGAGTGTACACAAAGTACACTGCGTATGTGATACTGATTGCACAGGACAACTGCCAGATAGAGTAAAAGATATCCAGAAATTCTGGGATAGTCATTAAGTGAGAAGAATGGAAGCTTGATAAATCTCGAAAAAATTAATAAAAAAGGCTGTAGTTCTAATTCTTTATTGGATAGCCGAGTAGCATGCACAGCCTACCTGAGCACAGTGAACTACATAAGCAAACCGGGAAGAAGAGTTAATTAAAAGATTGAAGGAAATGAATGATAAATTTTTTCCAGTACATGTATAAATTTCCATGGCATGTGCCTCTTACATCGAAAACTCGTCACAGATTCGGGCTAGGATGTAACTATGACAGTTGACATGAAATGCGGAATTGAAAAAGCTCCAGAATCCAATCGACGAGTTTCTTGATTCATCACTCCGATTGGCGCTTTTTATGTCGCATGTGGAATCCTTTCGAGCAATAACACACCTTGCATGAGTGAGACAAAAGGGACATGCGCGTTTGTCAAAATAAATAGAAGAAGCCAATAAACAAACGAAAGAGAAACTATAGGAGCTTCTTCAGATAACTGTGATATTAAAATGTGTTGTCGCCTAAATTACCAACATAGGCTCCATTCAGACTGTCGCTAAGGGACATCTGATCAAGCATCGATTGAGCGTTACTTTGAGTCCCCAGAGCCTCGAAGTCAATCAAGTCAGCGTTCATGTTGTAATGAGAAGCGTTTTGTCCATTGTAGGAGTCCGAGTTGGAGGTCAGAGCAGTACCCAATGCTGAAGAAGACTCGTTATGGTCTTGAAATAAATGAGAAGGAAAGTAATTTTGAACGTTGGTGTGGGGAAAGTCTGTCAAAAGATCAGTACTGCCAAAACTTGACACATTTCCCAAGCTGCTAGCAGAATTCATGATTGGACGCACAAGACTAGTGCTATGTGATTGAGAGCCACGATTACCCAGGAAGGTATTAGGCAAAGTGTCCATGTTGTGGTTTTGGGTGGACTGGGTCGCAATATCGTCCGCATTCACCTGTTTCAGGAGTTGCAGAGGAGAGCTCGTGGCATACGAAGTGATAGATTTTCTCGAATTCAACTGTGGTTTTGCAGATGTGCTTTTAGAGTCGCGACGAACAACCACTGGCGCGTGGCCTGGAATGAGCACTGGCAGGGGGCTGCACAGTTTAGGCCCCGAAGGGTTCTGATCATTTGTTTCCGAATTTGGTGTGTCACCCACAGCAGCATCGGAAGGCAGTTGTGCCAGCCTCTTTATTTTCATAGTTTGCGATGGCTTCCTATGAACACGATTTGGCTGATTTGACTTATTCTTCGTAACTTTCGAGGAAGATTTAGATGATTTCTGCTGGCGAGAAGCGAGCCTACTGTTGGCATTCGCATCACCGTTCACAGGCAGACTCTGCGAGGCCTGGTTAGGGGGCGTGACTCCATCTAATTGTCTTCCATTTTGTTGCTGTCTTCCAGCTTGTAATACTTGCTGATGATGATTTTGCAATTGGAGCTGCTGTCGTTGTTGCTGCTGGAGTAGTTTCTGTTGATTCAGGAACTGTTGCTGTTGCGCCTGAAATTCGAGTTGCTGCTGTACCCGAATCTGAGAATTGTACTGGCCTTGAGCTCGAAGCCTCTCATCATGTTGGTTGAGCAGTTGGTCATTATTGTAAGGAGAGCTTGCCTCAGGGACCTGATCAAGTTGCAGCAGATGAGATACAGTATTAAAACGAGCAGCCTGCTGTTGATTTAATTGTCTCATATATAGTGCCTGTTGTTGCAGCATTGATTGAAGCCCTGCACCTTCTTGGTCTCGAACAGGCATAGGAGTCTTGAAAGACCGATTAGTGCCATAGTTACCCTCTGAAAGAGGGAGTCCAAAGAACTCATTGTTAATTGCTAGATTATTAGTACCCTCTAAATTTACAGTCTCCTGGAAAACAGGCCACATGAGTGACCACCATTCATCGAAATAGTCCAGTAAAGGGTAATGATTGGCGGCAAAACGGGCCTCTTTGGCCAAAGCCTTAGCCAGCTCGGCACAGCCGTTCTGAGCAAGATAGCCATACAAATGGATTAAAAATTGGTCCCGCGGTGAATTAGGAAGCGGTCGCCCGGTGATGTTGTATTTGGGCATTCTTTGTGTGCTTTGCAACCACCCACTTTTCTCGGTATACTGGTTGAAATTTCAGACCAAACACGAGCAGAATGGGGTCAAGCCGACCGCTGATGTATTGCAACGTTCGGTCGTCGTCTATCGGTGACGAATGTGTTTCGTCAAAGCTAGAAATTGTTGTCTCCTGCTGTAATAGGTAGATATCTGTAATACAAGAGTCGCTTGTGGAGTGAGATAGAAAACACAGTGCTGGGTACAAGAGCACACGGACTAAAATAGGTTTGTGACTAAAGAGAGCGAAAAGAATAAGACTAAGACGGTGCCCGTCTAAATTTCGGTCGTCATCAGCCACTTCCTGGTCTGTCGAGAGGCACGGGTGCAGGTTGTAAGTAGCCACGCATATTTTTCCATGGTGGAAGCCAGGTGCGACAGGACCGAAAAGTGGGGTTGTAGAGATCACGCTTTGACTGGACTTGAAAACCTGCCTTATCTCGAAACCTTTATTTTCGTTTATGCAAAAAATGTGATCCAGGTTGAACCTTGTTCTGCAAAAAAACCGACTTTCTGAAGCTTCTAAAAAGTGATAACGGTTAAGGGAGTGTACATTGTCCTGCAAGAACTTAGCCGAAATAGGCATTTGTACTCAACGAACGCCCCCAATGCAGGTGACCGGTGCAAGCCACGAACTCGGTTCTGAGCCCGAGCCGTAAAGGGACGTCAACCGTATCTTTGACCGAGACACAGTTGCGCCAAAAAGTGCGCAAGATGGAAAAGCGATTTAGACGTCCGCATATATTTTCTTTTTCAGCAGAATCTGAGAATGAGTGGTCAAGTCACCCCTCTCCCACTTGTGTTATGTCTCCCCGTGTCTCTATATACATGTGCGCGCGCTTAAATGCACCTGCATAGACAGAGACATGCCAAGTCATCAGCGACGTCCTTCTTTTCTATTCTTCAGTAGGTCTGTGTGGATATGTCATTGCATCACAGCCGCGAAGACATGTGGCAAATTGTCGCTAAATCCCCGATTCATTTTGGATTTCCGGCTTCAAATTAATTCCAGTCTCCCTTGTATATGGGCTATTTCAGATTTCTTTTTTGGCGACCCCTCTATGCACGCACACCCCCCTCGTCAGGCCAGACCACTAGCAAAAGCGTTGGAAAAGCCTCACAAAAGGGGTCAGATCTTTTGCCCAGGAATTAAAGAGATGAAGGCCATCGCAAGAATGGTATTTTTTTTCAAAAAGCTCTTCGAAATTAGATGTACGGCTTCAAACTTGGCGTTTCATAGTGTATGCAGCGCGCTTCAATTGAGCTCTGGGTAGTGTCCGGCGAAGGTTGCCAGTGACCTAATTATCATTCAAGGCATGTCCGCTAAGCTTTTGGCATCTGAGTGAACAAATTTCCCCTGTATTTTCGTGGCATGCGACTATATCGTCCTTTGTTCTTTCGCGACTTTTTTCCTTCGAGGATGAGATAGGCGCTCATGTGAACTCGTACACCCGAAAAGGAGGAAAACTAAACTCCGTGATCAAAGATATCCAAATCAAGACATCCGTAGGTTTCTAACAACGTCAAAAGATCTTGCGGATTGCCATGTCTGTTCTCAGTGTGCTCCATTTTCAATTCTGTTGCTTCTAAAATTTCAACTGGATACGAATCATTGTCGAATAGACATTCCCAACCGATACATGTGCGGGTGAAGTAAAGCCCGTGTATCGTGATCTCCTCAATCTCAGGCATGTTTAGACGAACATACTCCAAAACTGGTCTGCACTGGTGAACGAGATATGTAATGATCACGGTATCTATGTCGAGGTTCAACGAACAAGCACATGTCCCAAGATTGTGAAGACGCTGGTGGAGTGATTCTGAATCACAGTAGAGGCGGCCGTCTTTAAATTGATGAAAGTCAGTTTCCAGACTCAGGATATGGATAAGATTCCGCTCATTTTCGAGTTTATCTAAGATCATGCCAATGAGAAAGAAGAAGGACGTGGAATACGTGGCGCCAACTTCGAAATCGCTTATTGGTAAAAAGAAATTTGCACAAATAATCAATAATTTCTTGCAACCCAAGCACTTGCAAGAGTGAAGAGGAGATTCAAAGAAATCGCCGTGAAAAACTAACCCCAAGAAAAAGTCAGGAAAAGAAAGACTGTTCAATGATGGCGTTTGACCATTACATCGAAGCATTTCATTTGCAAGAAATAAGGTCCGAACTATTTTCCCGTTGCAACTTAGGTCCAGGTCTTCCTCTGTTCCGTCCTCAGGAGATTGCATTTTGTAAGTGGTGGCCCGTGTGTCGAAGGATAAAGACTTGAGCAGCGGAAGATGTAGTATTAAGTATTGTAGTGGTAGTACAATGGAATCAAGAAGCATACTGGGCATAAGTCCACCCTCATCCAAAACAAGACTCACTTTGAGGTGTTCTAATTGATCTAAATCTTCTGTGTCGGCTGCATGTTGGCCTGCATTCCCAACAAACTTTGTTACACATTCACATCGCGATAGAGGCTCCATACACTCGAGGCTCATACATAGCGTCTTCAAGCCCAGAGTATTGATCTTTTTGGGAACCAATGAGAAGCCCAAATCGGGGTTTATATGATCAAACGCATTAGACCCAGAATGATGCAGGTGGACGATTGAAAGATATTCTGGCCGGAATTTCTCCGATTCGGGTAATTTGATCGCATCGAGGATATGTAGTGCAGACTTTTGCTCCGATCCAAGGTACAACAGCTTGACACTGCTGAGAACGTCAGTGTCGAGATTGATACCAAAAACAAATTCACTCAAATCAGTACAAATGGTCAATTGTCTGGGCCGGCCATTACGCTTCATTAGCACGTCATCTGGAGACAAGATCTGGCAATGATCATAAAAAGGAAGGGGCAACGAAGACTCCTGGTCCAAAAAATTTGCAGCGGCATATGCGAAACTGGACTGAAATGTAATTAAATTAGTGGCGTTTCTCCGAAGCGCAAATATAAGACGGATGAGCTCTGGCGAAGCACAAGGACCAACAATGAAATGGCCGATGAGCTGTGCTAATTCCTTGTTATTTTGCAAGGTATAACTGAGCAAACGGATACAATTGGATTTACTTACCACAACGTATTCGTTTTCTCGTGCGTTTTTTTTCTTGTAGTCATGTACTGTAGAGACACATAATTTATGGTAAAGTGCCCTAAGTGCAAATCTCAGTACCGACTTGCCTGCAAGTGCAATATTTAGTAATTCAGGAGATGAGACGTTGTTGAGGACTCGTGTTAGGACTTCCAGCGGTAGGTTGTCGAGAGAAACATTGTTCATTGCGTTGTGTGCATTGTTCTCAAAATTTCCGAATCAAAGTTCCTGATCTGATGATGCAGTCGGTCCTGTATGTTCTCAGGAATACATGGATCAGGGCAAGAATAAGAAGGAGACTAAAAATACACGAGAAGAACTAAAGTTTTATCTTGGGCCAAAAATCTGCAGTTTTTATGATCAGCTGTTTATTAATTTTTGATTTGGTATTTGGTAAGTGTATAAATAAATTGGAAACCTTTAGCACTAAAAGTGATACATCTAATCTATTATCTCATTTTATTAACAGTATCGTATATCATATTTTACAAAACAGAGCCCAAGTTGACATGAACTGCTTTGGTCTCTGTGTACATCTGAAGTCCATACTCACCCAATTCTCTTCCAACACCAGACATCTTGGTACCACCAAAGGGAATATGCACGTCAGAGTCATTGGAAGAATTGATCCAAATTTGTCCAGCTTGGAGATCAGCTGCAAACTGGTGAGCCTTTACGAGATCTTTGGTGAAAATAGCTGCGCCCAAACCGTACTCAGTGCTGTTGGCCAACTCCAAGGCCTCCTCGTCAGTGGAGAATTTACCTACAGCAACAACAGGACCGAAAATCTCTTCTTTGACAATTCTGAATGAAGGCTTGACATCAGCGAAAACGGTGGGCTTGATGAAAAATCCCTTTCCAGCAGATGGGTTGGCCTCACCACCCAAAACGACTCTTGCACCTTCACTTTTACCAATATCAATGTATTTCATGATCTTGTCGAATTGCATTTGGGACACTTGAGGGCCCACAACAACGTTGTCCTGGAACATGTCACCCTGTTGGTATTCAGCGGTGACGTGCGCAGCGAATTTCTCCAAGAATGACTCGTATACATCCTCGTGAACGTAAATTCTGGATGTAGAAGTACAAATCTGACCCATGTTAGACATGATACCAATGGCAGCCCACTTGACGGCCTGGTCAAGGTCAGCATCAGCTCTCACCACGAGTGGAGATTTTCCACCACACTCCAAGGTGACAGCCTTCAAGTTAGAGGTAGCCAACTGCTGAACTAGTCTACCAGTAGCGGTGGAACCAGTGAAGGCAACCTTGTCAACGTCCAAGTGGCCGGCCATGGCCTTACCAGCAGTAGCTCCGTAACCGGAAATAATGTTCACAACACCAGGTGGGAAGCCAGCGCGCTTGAACAACGTAGCGAAGTACAAAATGGACAAAGGAGTGATCTCAGAGGACTTCAACACCACACAGTTACCGGCGGCCAAGGCAGGAGCCAACTTCCAGGCTGCCATAAGCATTGGATAGTTCCATGGAATGATCTGGGCGCACACACCATATGGCTCGTGAACCGTGTAGGCCAACTTCTTTGGGTCTTGGTAGATGACCTTACCCTGGATCTTATCGGCCCAGCCGGCGTAGTACTTGAAGACGTTGATACATTCGGCAACATCGCCATAAGCGTTGGAATCTCTAGGCTTACCGGAGTCCCATGCCTCGATGTCAGACAAAAGCTCCAATTCCTGTTCCATCAAGGCGACCATCTTGAACAAAAGGTTGCCCCTCTCCACACCAGTGGACTTTCTCCACAGCTTGAAGGCAGTTCTGGCAGCGGCCACAGCAACGTCGACATCTTCGCTCTCTGCAGCATATACAGAGCCATTGATCTCGCCCGTGGAAGGATTGACGGACTCAATTGTCTTCTTATTGATCGACTCCACAAACTCATTGTTGATAAACAAACCAGCCGGCTGGTTGAATTTGGCGCCTGAAGGTAAAGTGACTTCGTATTCCAAGGGGAGAGACATTATGAACGGATGCAATTGATTAAAAATTGAAGAGTGAAAATTGCCATGAACAGTGGCCCTGCAATATATAGGTTGTCTATGCCCCGATTTGGCCGTGTCCCAATGCGGAAGGCCAATGCGGCTGTGGGTGGTGACGATAGCGGGTGTGTGTCTGAAAAGAGGCCGAAGATACGAGGGCCCGGGGGCGAGGGTCGCTATGATTTTTAAACGGAATTAGTACCAATTGATCTCTGATAAGTGGAATCTGCTATCAATCCAAGAATTTTTCTTGGTGATCGGTCTTAAATTGATATTTGATGGATGAACGTTGGGCCTGGACTGCATGTTGAGCGCCGTTATGTAGGAACCAGTGTGGAAGTTGACGCGGAATTGTTCACACTCCAACATATATTATTAATCAAGTGGAGGTCTGTGTTTGAATTGCCTATTGAGACACTTTGAAGCTTATGACTCACAATATTGACAATAATTCAAACTAATGATTCTAATTTTTTTTTCGTCAATTGATTTGTGAATTTGTACTGGATTTTTAAAGGATTTCCAGTGTCGATGTCTTCGTAGTGTTGGTTCTTATCTGATTGCAGATTGACGCTCACATATTGACACCTATGGCCCTAGGCTGAAATAAACTACTTCAAACCACTTCTTTTTCTTTCCCTCTCTCATTGCCCCCCTCAGTAGTCCCTTAGAAATGTCGCTTTCTCTTTCAAATTTCGAAAAGTCGCCTGCGTCGGCAGAGTTCAGAAGCGACACCTTCACCACCCCAACTCCATCCATGGTCGCTGCGTTGGCGACGTGTACTTTGGGCGATGCGGTGTACAACGAAGACGTAGCCACAAACACATTGGAGAAGAAAGTCGCACAGTTGGCCGGAAAGGAGCGCGGGCTCTATTGTGTGTCGGGTACCCTCCTGAACCAGATCGGATTGCGGGTCAACTTGTTGCAGCCTCCCCATGCGGTGCTTTGCGATTACCGGGCCCATGTCTATGTTCATGAGGCCGGCGGATTGCCTACGCTTTCGCAGGCTTTGGTCCAGCCAATTGTGCCTAAGAATGGTATTCATTTGACGTTGATGGACGATATCATCCCCAACTTCGTCCCCGACGACGGTGAGATCCACAGTTGTCCCACAAAAGTCATTAGTTTGGAGAATACCTTGCACGGAATGATCTTACCCATTGAGGAGATTCAGTTGATTTCTGCCTTCTGTAAGCTCCACAACGTTCGTCTTCACTTGGACGGTGCTAGGTTGTGGAACGCCTCCGTGGCCACAGGCATTTCCATCAAGGAGTATTGCTCATACTTTGACTCCGTGTCTCTCTGTCTCTCCAAGACGTTGGGTGCTCCAATCGGGTCTGTTCTTGTTGCTGACGATAAGTTCATCCGTAAGGCTAACCACTTCAGAAAGCAGAATGGTGGTGGTATCCGCCAGAGCGGACTCTTGGCTCTGATGGCCCTGGTGGCTATTGACGAGAACCTTCCCAAGTTGGCACGCACCCATGAAGTCGCAAAGAATTTGGGCGAATATGCCACTGGTCTTGGCTTCAAGTTGGAACATCCAGTGCACACCAACTTTGTGTTTCTAGACTTGAAGAATTCTCTTGTGGACCCTGATGCCTTCATGGATATTTGCGGCAAGCACAATGTGAGGGTTGGCGGTGGAAGAATTGCCTTCCATTTCCAGGTCTCTGATGAGGCCGTAGCTGATCTCAAAAACGCTCTCAAGGAAGTCATTGAGTACTCCAAGGAGCACCCATATGATCCCTCTACTCCCGCATTGGAATTGCCCAAAGCCACCAGTTTTTACAAACTCATTCAAACAACTACATAGATCTCATAAATCAACGCATCCATTTGTTTGTTTTCTGTTTCTTTTACTATTCCAAAGGACCTGCACCTACTCTCCTCTATCAGTTTATCGGTATTCTCTCTAGTGGCATTCTGTTCATATATGCCGCCAAATTTTGAGGTGGATCATGAATCAAAGATTTTGATTTTCGTATCTGCAACTTCATCTTTGCAATTGACAAACTTGCTACTGGATGCGTTCAATTTCGAGCTTTGTTTACGTAAACTTGCCTTGTCTGAACAAAGAATCGTCCGAGACACGAGACATAACTCTGTAAAGGCATTGGTACTCCGGCTCTTTTCGAAGTACGTTCTTAACTACTCTTTGTTCGTATCTGGTGAACACGCATCGTTTAAGCCGTGGGATGAGTTGGAATTGCTGTTCAACGGGTATGGAAAGCCAAAATTAGGGAGACTGGACTCGTCGAAGATAGAATTCAATTCTTCAAGCTCTAATAATCTTGCAAGTATCACTGTTCAGTTCAATTCTGATTCACCAGTAGGCATAGACTTATCCCATGAGTCACAGGACTCCATCTCATCTACAGACTTCATGCTGCAGTTCCAGGGCATCTTCACTAGGGCGGAAATTGATCAGTTGGAATCAATTGATGACGTTCATTTGAAGTACTGTACCTTTAATCACTTCTGGACCCTCAAAGAGGCATTCGCCAAATTTTTGGGTACCGGCTTGAACATAGATTTAACATCATTCGGTTTCCAACTCGGAAATCATTTAGCATTTCAAAAGGACAAAACCACTCCATCGAGTGGATCTAGAGAGTTGGACTGGCACCACGACATTACGGTTGATATAGGAGACTTGCCAGAAGACATCAGAAAGGATATTCAGACGAAACCTATAAAATGTTCATCGACGATACTACAGCCATCTTCTGGACAATTGCTACCAGTGATCATGTCTGTTGTGCACCAGACCAATGTAGAGCACTACCAGTGTATTCAAATAGATATGGAGAAGATTGTCAAGGGGATCATCGACGGAAATGAGTCTTACCAGGTATAGGAAAGAGCAAAAATATACATAAACTTCTAAATTTTAAACCTTACCTCCCGATCAATTTCAGTTTAGTGCATAACCGAGTACAATGCCAGAATAGTGAATCTGACCTCACGATCAAAAGCGATAGAACGATGCTCATACGAAGGCAGTTGGTTACATATCAGTTTCAATTTCTAAATTACAATTACCTAACGGCGCATGTCACTTTCACTCTTCAGAGATTCATATTTCTTGAGATCTAGAGTTGATAGAACCGAAGAAACACAAATACTGTCACTGACGAGAACCGATGAAATCTCTCCAAGACCCGATTTTTTCTGAAAACTGAACTCGTTCTAAGAAGGCATGTCCCCCAAATCATATGTGCTTCATAATTACCGATTTGGTACCTGAATCCGGGGAAACTACTTGATGAAGTTACTAATAGACAAACACGCTCGGTACTTCCAATTGTGTCTCAATTCATTGCCTCAAAAGGCTCAATCAGAAGATTCCAACAAGCTCGCGCTCGTTTATTTCAACTTGTATGGCTTAGCACTTATAGGAAAGCTTGATTTGGAAAAATGCAGTGGATACGTTGATTATGTGTACCAGCATCTAATTCCGCTTCAAGATCTGCTGATCCAAGCATTCCGGAGCAGTAATACTTTTGCTCTTGATTCATCGAAGAATGATTACGACTTGCCGAACCTTTCTTCGACATTCTTTGCATTGGCAATACTCTTAGTGCTAGAAGAAGATTTCTCGTCGAAAATTGACAGACACAAAATCATGAATTTTGTTTCACGATGCCAAGTAAAAGATGGCCTGGAAAAAGGGGCATTCAGACCCGTTTTGGATTGTAATGGTAACCCCTATGGAGAATCTGATCTACGATTGTGCTATGTCGCTGCATCAATTCGAACAATATTAGGATATGATAAATTGCCTGCGTCTGAGCGCGTAAACGACTTTGATATCGCAGCATTAGAAGCTTTCATTTTGGATAAAGTCGCTATTGCTGGAGGATTGTCATCAGCTGCGTGTGCCGAAGCCCATTCCGGGCTCACCTTTTGTGGAATTGCCGCCTTGAAACAAATCAGTCGCGAACATTTTCTGTCGGGAGCAAATTGGATTGATTCTACAATCGAGTGGCTAGCGCATCGCCAGGTAGATTACCCAGACCTTCTATACAAAGAGGACTATGAATTTTACGATTCAATCGATGAAGGAGGCTTCAACGGCCGCCCTAACAAATTTGCAGATACATGTTACTCCTGGTGGGTGATGGCGCTGATGCAAATGCTCTGCCACGATGGGCTCTTGTTTGATTTACCTAGAGCCCTAGAGTACCTACTAGGCGTTACACAACATAAATTAATGGGTGGTTTTGGCAAGGATGGCCAAGCGTTTCCGGATCCTTTCCATTCGTTTCTTGGAATTGCTTCTATTGCATTGATCCATCAGAATGCTCCAGATCTTGAATTTGAGGGCATGGAAAGTCTCCAGCCGGTTGATGTAGAGTTAGTGATCCTGAAGAAACTGCGGGATTTCATTGATCAATTATGGTCCTAGATAAACTTCAAAGATGTCTGCTTGGTTTATTTATATTTAACTCTGTTTAAAGGTTCCTTCTATAGCAATTTTTCAGAGCTTCTTCAGTCCCATCTATTAGGCCAATCACGGCGCCAACATAGGCCAAAACGCACAAAATTAGGATTTTTTTGTAACACTCTTGTGAAATGACCAAAAGTATTGTCCATAATTTGCTTCAAAATTCCATTCTTTATATCTATTATGTGACTCAACCTTCTTCATCCGCCTTCGTTTTCCCCACAAAAGATACCGGCAACGATCCTGTGGCTCCGAAGTTGAACCACATTTCTGCTGGACTTTTTGCTTCTCTCTTTGACCGGCGTTTCAACAACTCCGAAGTCTATCCGCTTATTCAATTCGCTTTGGCTCAATTGTAGCCACTGTCTTCAACCAATGGCAAACCAACAAAGCAATGACCCACCGTCTCTAAAACAAAAAACACCAACGACAACAATCCACCTCTTATCCGGAGGGGCTGCTGGCCTCGTTTCTGCCTTCACCTTGCAACCGCTTGATTTGTTAAAGACCAGATTGCAACAACAGCAGAAAGAGAACATCGGCTACAGAACCACGGTCCGGAAAGAACTCAAGAAATTGGCCAACATCAAGGATCTCTGGCGAGGCGTCATTCCATCGACTCTCCGTACATCTGTTGGTGCAGGGTTGTACTTTACGATCTTATCCAGAAGCAGGCAGTATCTTGCGCTGTTGAAAAAGTCAGGAAACACGACCAGCTCAACGAGTGTGTTACCGAAACTTTCGCATGTCGAAAACTTGGCTAGTGGCTTTGCTGCGCGGGCCTTGGTGGGGTTTATCACCATGCCGATTACAGTAATCAAAACCAGATTTGAGTCCAGCATGTATAGCTACAATTCCATGTATGAGAGTTTCCAGGGAATTTATACCGATGGACGGGTGGGTACACTGAAGGGCTCTGTGCGCAATTTCTTCAAAGGAACGGTAGCTACTCTTGCTCGAGACTCGCCATACGCTGGACTCTATGTACTCTTCTATGAGGGTTTCAAGAACGACATATTTCCAGCTGTCTTGAAACCTCTCATTGCTGACGAATCTCTATTCGCTGGTGCCAGCAACTCTGCTTCGGCCGTATGCGCTGCATGTGTGGCCACAACCATCACCGCGCCCTTTGATGCAATCAAGACTCGTTTGCAGCTTACCACGTCTCCAGCCGGGTCTGCTTCAATTGGAATGGTTACCAGACAATTGATGAGCGAGCAAGGTGGCGCCCGCAACTTGTTTAGTGGTCTTTCACTCAGACTTGGTCGGAAGGCTGTTAGCGCTGGTATCAGTTGGTGCATTTACGAAGAACTTTTGAAGTATTTATAGCTTGTATATATCATTCCTTAGATTGATGGTACCTGTACCGTCTCATCACTCATCCGTTACGAAATCGATGTCAAACTGCAACGAACGAATAATTCACAGGAGGTGTAGATATGTTGATTGGCAAAAGAACATGGAGTCGAATCAGACTCTTCTAGAATATTATAACGAGCCATTACTATGTTTGAGTGATGAACCGTGAACTTTTGCCTCTGACTACATCTCACAAGTATTCTCAAAATTGTATGATTCTGGCCTGAAACAAGAGAAAGAGCAATATTGAATCATTGCAATTTTGCTATTCATCATCAAGTAAAATTTGCATCCGATGAACTAATGTCCTTCAATCTATGGAGGTTGTAGAGACATGAACACAACCCAAGTCACCTTAGAAACAACTAAAAAAAAAATCCACTATTAAAAATATTCCACTTCGGATCTCTCAATTGTGATATTAAAATTACACACATTTCTTTCTCTTCTCAATCCAGTCATTTTTTCCCTGCTTTCACAAGGCAGTCTTATCTCCACACTTCGTCCTCGGCACCCCAGATTATCAACCTACTCCACTACCAACACAGCTATTCACACATTCCCCAACTTACTGCAATTCCACAATGAACGAAGAGCTATTGGGTAGTGCCGTGAGCTTCCTCCGTGATCCCGGAGTGGCATCCTCGCCGCTTAACAAGAAAATCGAGTTTTTGCAATCGAAGGGACTAAACGAACAGGAGATCGAAGAAGCCATGAAACGAGCAAACTCTGATGAACCCCACACGCAATCACAACAACCGCAGCAACACAACCCGCCAAAGACTTACCAAAGTGCAATTCTGCAGCACGGTCATACCCAACAACCTCCATTACCCTACGACTACTATGCTGTAGCGCCACAGGTTCCTGAAAGAGGCTGGAAGGATTATTTCATCATGGCCACTGCTACAGCTGGTGTCACGTACGGCATTTATCAGGTCTTCTCCCGCTACTTGCTTCCCAGCATCATTCCTCCCGGTCAGTCTCGGGTAGACCAAGACAAGGAGAAGATAGATGAGGAGTTCGTGAAGATTGACAAGGTGCTCGAGCAAATGGCCCTCGAACAGAAGGAAATCAAAACAGCCAACGAGGCTAAGCTCAAAGACATTGACGAGGTGATCACCAGCGTCAATGACTTTTTGTCGCGCTACAATAAGGATAAGATTAAGTTTGATGATGACTTGCGTTTGATGAAGCTAGAAGTGGACAGTTTGCAGAATACCATCGAGAAGAACTTGAAATTGACTAAGGAGAATATGCACAGCGAGCTTGAGGACATCGTAGATGAGTTAAGCTCTCTCAAAAACCTCATCAAGGCGCGCGCCGGCTCCTCTACCGGCACGGAAAGAAAGGTGGTTCCTGTCTCTTCTATTCCTAAGGCATCTGACATCCTCAAGAAAGTCAAGTCAAATGCATCTGGTGCTCAGCAGCCACCAGCATCGGCACAAACACCAACTTCTCAAAGCTCTGCAGCTCCAGAAGCACCACACTCGTCTGAGTCCAAACAAACTCCCACTGAAGCTGCTTCTAGCTCACCTGATCAGAACGGAAGGGGCCCTAGTGTGATGAAGGATGGTGTTTTTGCAGCAGGAATCCCAGATTGGCAACTTGCACACAAAAAGAGAGAGGAGGCGGCAGAAAGACAGGCGAGATTCACCAAGTCAGAAGACTCGAGTCTGTTGGCTGATGACGATAAAGCTGTCGAGGAGTCCATCAAGAAGGTAGGTGTGCCCGCTTGGCAATTGGCTGCGGGTAATTAATGAAGCGGCAGCATTGTAGAATCATGTAACTGACTTTAAGAATGGAATAACTACGTTTTTCTTGAACTCTAGCTGATTTTATGTCTACCTAATTCTTGACTCAAGGCATTTTAATTGAAACACTTCTCAAATCTGAACTCAATGAAAATACCAGCGACTAAATCATCGAGTAAATAATTATTTCTTTCTCTTATTAACTTAGAAGAGATAAAAAATTAAGCTATTCTTACCTCATTACTCATCAATAACGTTCCGCTCACGTAAGCTACACACACCATACAGTGTCAGTTGCAACCGCATCTGAATTTCATATAAGGCCCGCTAACCCCCAGCCAGATGCCTTCCAAAGTCACAATTGCGAAGCTAGTGCATGCTTCGCTAGCAAGACGTACTCCCGAAAAAATCTTCCTTTCGCTTTTGCTCCAGACTCTCCAAACAGACTCCATTTCTGATAATGAATTGTTGGAAGGATTGATCCAACTCAACTTCGATGGGAATTCCGTAGCCGAACAAATAGAGCTTGCACTTGTGTTTGCAGGCTCCTCTATAGAGAACGCCAAAACATTCTTTCGTTTACTCCTGAAGCTGTCCGTAGAGTGTCAATTGAAGTACCTCATACACCTCAAAAACTCGTACTCAACTGTGTTTAATGAGTCGGTGTTACAAGACGTTGTGAGCGTGTCACTTCCAAAATATACTTCTGAAGTTGAGCTGATTGTTTGTGCTTCTGGTGGTCTGCCAACGGTGGAGATTAGGACCCTATGGAGCCTGCTCATGTTTTTGTGGAGATCTGTGGCCAAGACACATTCGCAAATGATGGACGGTGCACTTGATGGTGCACTCCTTATAAAATGTTCTAAGGAGACCAGTTTTTCGTTGGATTACGTGAAGAAGACTCTCTTATTGGTGGACACACAAGCTAAGACCAGTGAATTGACTATAAGCCCGGGAACCTTGAAATCTGCTTCGTCGCCTGAAAGCGTCTACTCATTGAACGTGTTTTCCAAAAAATACAGTACCTATCTCAAGATCAAGAAGGTAACATGGCTCACAGCACGCTTCCGCACTTGGAACTTCAATGAACACTTGCTAGAACAATACGCTTCTTTCTTCAAGATCCCTACACAAAACCCCACCGATGTTATTGAAGAGATCGTAGCTGCCTTTTTTGGTGGTATCTTATGTGCTATTGAACTGGGTGAAGAGCCTTTTGTTCTCTTCAACTGGAAAAACTATATCGTAAGTCGCCTACCAAACTATCTTCGACTGTATCGACCTTTGCAAATTGCAGGAATCACTGAAGATATCGGAGAATCTTTGCTAGCGGCAGTCATGGCCTTCGATACGCCACATATTGTCGAAATGAAAATAGGCGGCGCCAAAACCCCCTATGATCTCCGTAAAAAGTTCTTGAAAAGCTGCATATATCTGCAAATCATTACTTTGGATCAGTATGCCAAGTCTTTTAGTGAAGAGGCCCGTCTCATGTCCCAGTCGCTCATTACGCATGAAGTCGGCCAACTTAGCCACGTTGACCAAATCACTCACGAATTCAACACAAAGATTGCAAAGGTGAATGTAGAGTTCACGTCCTTTGAAGAGAGTAAACTCATAGAATATTTTCAAAGTCTCTCCAATTCCAATTTCGAGTACCTGGAGGATAAACAAGCCCGTCTTGCCTCATTGACCAACGAGTTAGTGGAAACTTGCATTGAGGAGAAAAATATAGAAAAACTTAGCAGACTCTTACTCGGCTTCCTGAACTCTTTGTCAACTGCAAATTTTGTGTTTTTCTGCTCCCCCAAGGGCCCATGGCTGATTCTAGAACTGTTGATGCAATACCTAGATGACCAACCGTTCAGCGTGGATGATGACGAGAGTAACTTTCAAGACATACATGCATCTTTTGGAATAATCTTGTCGAGCATAATTGCCATTGTTTGCTTTTTTGGTGTCGACTTCGAGCATTTGAACGTGCAACTGTCGTATACGATCGACTACATCAACAAGTTTTTCTTCAGACTGGCAGATTCCTTGAGTGGATCAATAACAGGAACTGATGATGATGACAACACGATCATTTCGAACTATAACACACTAATGGCAGATTGGGTAGCCTCGTTGTTTGACGTGAACAACGAAGGACTTTCTGATGAGCTACTCAAATCCGTGAATGTCAAGCAAATTTACAAATTTATGCTTATCATATTCCAACAAGCGATCTCTGCACGAATAGTGAATGTTCTCAGCTCTGCTAGTATCAACAATGGTATTGATTATCTTTCACAGAACTTTCTCGCCCCTTGCTCTGTGGAAATCATCAAATGGATCTCCAGCCGGATCGACAGCGGCCAAATGCATAGCGAAGCATTGTCGGAAATCATTTTAAAGATCATTGAGAGCAACATGGGATCCGACCAGGCCTCAAATTTGAATGGTCCGAACTTCATCTTCCGCATGATCACAAATATTGTTGCCCCTTTCCTCAAACTGGCTATCAGCAATTCCGGAACAGTAGGGCCCAATGCTATCAAATTACAGAAATTTTTACAATCTACAGCCGATCTAGAGTACTGTGGTTATGAGACAAGAACTGCGGCCAGTAGCGTTGAGAAAAGCGAAGCCCGGGTTATCCTCCAGGGCATCAAAGCTGAATTAGCGCTTATTGTCAAGAAGCCACCAGTCGAGGCAACCGCTCTTGCTCTGGTATGGGCAAGATTCAAGCAAAAATTGAGAAGAATAACGACACTTAACATAAGCGACACCGTTTTGGAAGAATTGAGCAAATGCGCCAAGGCGCCTCTCCACGCACAGTCTGAAGACTCGCGGCTATTGGTCGATTTTCTTCTTTTTAGTCTTTCAGTTGACAGCTGCCCCACCCTCGACACAGCCCAATGGCATCTAGTTGCGTTGGAGAAGTTGAAATTGCAGCCAACGTTGTCCTGCAAGGCGGCTCATGCGGATGCAGGAGAGGTTGGATTCCAAGCGTCCATGGACCAACACTACCTGTCGATTTTCAACGAGGGCATACCACTGGGAAGCCCAGCTGCCACGGGCAGTGCGCCAGAATTTAAAGATGAATTCGAGCCTAAAGACGATCTCATGGGCTTTGACACCGACGATCTATTCAACGATATGCCGCAAGATCTTTTCGAAGAGCCGATGGGCATAATCGCACCCGCTAGTACTGCACCACAGACGCATCCGCTTCCCCAAGCAGGACTCTCTCTGTCGAGGACTTCTGTATTGGGCTCCTATCTCGAAATGTGGTGTATGCAATCACCGCTTTTCCAGGTCATGGAGTACCTTGCAATATCCGCTGTGTATGACCCCGAGTGGGAAAGAATCTTTACTGTTGCCAAGACCAAAATACGACTGGATATTGACGCTTGTATAAAGGGTTTATGCAACTAGCTGAAGATAAGAGCGGAAGGGGTCCGTTGTGGCTTATCACTTAGAGCAGCATGCACCTGCCGAAACTGTTTCATCCGGAGTTGTCAAGTTGTAATCTTATCAAGATTAAGTACACATTTCTGCAGGCAGTGGGGGAGGCCTACTGACGTGCAGAACGCACTTGATAGAATCATTCCGCAATTGCCGGGTTTTTGTCCGGTGGAAGTATATTAAGCCGAAGTTTTGGTCATTTGTGAGAATTCAGTTTGAAATATTTTATTTTCAACTGACTCTTTTTTTCAATTCATCTGCTCTTCTTTTTCCAGGGTGTCTACTGAAGTTCATCATTACCCCTGATAACTGATTATTTGGAAATCACTCAATTATTTTATTTTCAAAGTAATCAGTATATACAATGGCTCGAAGCTACTTGAAAAGTATCGGCTCCCATGCCTCGGCTCATAGCTCGGTATCGCGCTTTGCTAACCATATTGACACAGTCTTGTCCAACAGAGAAGCAATTGCAGAGATCGATGCCGAACATGCCGAAGATGATGAGGATCTCTTGCACCAAATTGGATACAAGCAAGAATTGAGAAGAGAATACTCCACTCTACAAGTTTTCGGTATCGCGTTCTCAATTATGGGTTTGCTTCCCTCCATCACAAGTACAACTAGTATTGGTTTGGAAGGAGGTGCTGGATCCTTGGTTTGGGGTTGGTTCATCGGTGGATTCTTCACTCTTTGTGTCGGTATTTCAATGAGTTTCTTGGGCTCCGCTATTCCAACCTCCGGAGGTTTGTTCTACTACGCCAACTACTACTGTCCTGACGAGTTCCGTGTTCCCTTGAGTTTCGTGATTGGCTGCTCGAACTCTTTGGCTTTGTGTGGTGGCTTGTGCTCCATCAACTATGGGTTCGTGAGTGAACTTTTCGCAGCTATTCAACTCTCTACTGGCTGGACCGGAACGAAGTACGAGATCTATGGAGTGTTTGTGGCGTGCTTGTTGTCTCAATTGGCTTTATGTTCAGTCACAACTAAGCTCACTGCTGAAGTTCAAACTGCTTCTATTGTCATCAACGTGTTTATCATCATCTTGTTCTTTATCGCTGTTCCGATCGGCTACCACAAAAACGTTGGAGCTTTCAACGACAGCCTGTTCATCTTCAATGATTTCACCAATGCTAGAGAGTGGACAACAGGCTGGTCATTTGTGCTCTCCTGGATGCCTGTTATCTGGACCATCGGCGCATTTGACTCCTGTATCCACATGTCTGAGGAGTGCAAGAATCCAACAAGAAAGGTCCCAATTGGTATTGTGGGCTCTATTACAACCTGTTGGATTGTCGGATGGTTCATTGTCATTGTGATAAGTGCATGTATCAAGGACAAAGACATTGAGAGAGTTATGCTGTCTGTGACAGGAATGGTTGTTGCTCAAATCATTGAGGACGCTTTGGGATCCAAATGGGCTGTAGCTTTCATGGTTTTGATTGCAATCGCACAGTACATGATGGGAATTTCTATTCTTATTGCTTTGTCTAGACAAGTGTTTTCCTTCGCCAGAGACGACGGATTACCATTCGTTTACAACTACGTGAAGGTCATCAACCCAAGAATCAAGGTGCCTCTTCGTGCTACTGCGTTTGCCGTCGGCTTGGGATGCTTCATGGGTTTGTTGATTTTGATCAACTCTGTTGCTGCCAATGCTCTCTTCTCCTTGGCTGTCGCTGGAAATCTCCTTGCATGGGGTGTACCTGTCATGTTGGTGCTGTTGCCAACCAAGGCCGCCAAAAGATTTGTACCTGGTCCATTCTACAACAAATACCTCTTCGCACCAATCAATTGGATTACGAGCGCTTGGGTGATCTTTGTTATTGTTTTGGCCATGTTCCCAGATAACCCAGACCCCACCGCACAAACTATGAACTACACCGCCGCTATCAACGGTGGAGTGTGGCTTTTGGCTGTTGTGTACTACTTTGTGTATGGATACAAACACTACCACGGGCCCAAGTCGAATCTTAGCACCATTGATGGTACTGTTGAGCACACCGAATCTGCGGAGTACGTTACTACGAAGCACTCTACTGAGAAGGTCTGATGTTCGAATCTTATTTTTACTTCAATAAAAGATTTAAGTCTATCCTCAAAGCTTCTTCGATAGTCGTAGCCGCCAGTAATCAAGTGCCTCCTACAATTTAAGACTGTAATTTTCATAGACCTTCTATCACATGACTCCAATTTTTCAAATTGCTTCCGACTTGTTCTAAAAATTTCATCAGTCTCGAATCGACTAATGGAAACGCGTCCATATCTAATCAAACGTATCTCCCTCAATTCCACCCAAAGATCAATAGAAAAAAAAAACACAAAACTCTCAATTCTTCAATTAAAATAAATAAAATAAACTTATCTCATAACCCAATTCATCCTCGTCCACTTTCTTCTCTAACGTGTTATCGCACCTCGCGTCTCGCGATCCTACATCACATCTCATTTGCAGCCAATTCTACCCACTCTCCACCAAGATGTCCGAGGCCGCCAAAAGAACATGGTCCGACAATTCCGAGGGCGCCCACTCCCTTCCGGCCGCATCGCAAAATATCGACTCGCATTTGGAGCTCACCCAGTCGCAGCAGCAGCTTTTGAAGAAAGTCAAACGTCCCAATGGGGACGATGAGCCGCTGGTGTTCGAACAAGAGTTGGTGGAAATGACCCAGCGTGCCGAGGGTGTACATGAGGAACAGCAGCTGTGGTCCCGGCCGCAATTGCCGGAGAATTATCTCGAGAACGACGTGACGTTCCAACAGTTGGATGCTGAAGAAGCTATTCATGGAGATACTACCGTGGCTCGTTTTTTCGGTATCACCGAGGAGGGTTACTCTGTGCTTTGTACTGTGACGGGCTTTTTACATTACTTCTATGTTCCTGTTCCTAGGGGCTTTACGTCTGCTCAGTTGGGAGCGTTTAAGAGTTCCATGAAGGCCAATTGGTATGGGATTCACGATATCACTATAGAACTCAAGGAGTCCATTTGGGGCTTCAGCAATAACGTCAAGGTGCCATTTTTCAAGGTGGTGGTGGCCAACGCCAAGGACATTACTAAGATTAGAGGTGCGTTTGAAAGGGGAGAGGTCTCGTTTGAAAACTACTTCTCGCCGGGACAGAATCCCTCTTACGATAACATCAATTACTTGCTTCGAATGATGATCGACTGCAACATCACCGGTATGTCATGGATGTCTCTTCCGAAGGGGAAGTTCACTCTTGTAGATCCCGCCATGAAACTATCAACTTGTCAGATTGAGTGTGTCATTGACTACCGTGACATCTTATCGCATCCATCTGAAGGCGAATGGCTAAAAATGGCTCCTTTGCGTATTCTCTCTTTCGATATCGAGTGTGCGGGAAGAAAAGGTGTCTTTCCTGAGGCAAAGGAAGACCCAGTCATTCAGATCGCTAATGTCATTCTGCGGCAGGGTGACCAACGTCCTTTCGTTAGAAATGTGTTCACTGTGAACACTTGTGCACCTATTATTGGTTCCGAAATCTTATCTTACCAGGAAGAAAGAGACATGCTCATGGGCTGGAGAGACTTTGTGGTAAAATCCGACCCAGATGTCATTATCGGTTACAATACCGCAAATTTTGATTTACCATATTTGCTCGATCGTGCAAAGGCTTTGGGCTTGCCTAAGTTCGCATTCTTTGGACGTATGTTTAACATTAAGCAGGAGGCTAAAGATTCCGTGTTTAGTTCCAGAGCCTATGGTACTCGTGAGAACAAAGTCGTCAATATCGAGGGAAGAATGCAACTTGATTTGCTTCAATTCATTCAGAGAGAGTACAAGTTAAGATCCTACACCTTGAACTCTGTCTCGGCGCATTTCTTGGGAGAACAAAAAGAAGATGTCCAACATTCCATCATTACAGATCTCCAAAATGGTACGGCTGAGACGCGTCGACGTTTGGCTGTCTATTGTTTAAAAGATGCTTACTTGCCGCTACGCTTGCTTGAAAAATTGATGTGTTTGGTCAACTACACTGAAATGGCAAGAGTTACAGGTGTTCCGTTCTCTTATCTTCTTGCAAGAGGACAGCAAATTAAAGTCATCTCGCAACTTTTCCGGAAATGTCTACAAGAGAATATTGTCGTACCAAACATGAAGAGTGAAGGAGGAAACGAAGAATACGAAGGTGCCACTGTCATTGAGCCAAATAGAGGATACTATGATGTTCCTATTGCAACCTTGGATTTCAGTTCTTTGTACCCTTCTATTATGATGGCTCACAATTTGTGCTACACAACATTATTAAACAAAGCCTCGATTCAAGCCTTCAACTTGTCCGAAGACGAATACACTTTCACTCCCAATGGCGATTATTTCGTGAAAGAAAGCAAAAGAAAAGGTATATTACCCACAATTTTGGATGAATTATTGACTGCCAGAAAAAAGGCTAAAGCAGATTTGAAAAAAGAAACAGACCCCTTCAAGCGTGATGTTTTGAATGGAAGACAACTAGCATTGAAAATCTCCGCTAATTCTGTGTACGGTTTCACTGGTGCAACCGTTGGTAAACTACCTTGCTTGGCTATTTCTTCCTCTGTCACTGCTTTCGGTCGTGAGATGATTGAAAAGACGAAAAATGTCGTGCAGGAAAAATATTCCAAAGCAAATGGATTTCCACACGATGCAGAGGTCATTTATGGTGATACGGATTCTGTGATGGTGAAATTTGGGTTTGAGGACCTAGAGACTTGTATGAAGTATGGTGAAGAAGCTGCAGACTATGTCTCAACGAAATTCATTCGCCCAATTAAGTTAGAGTTCGAAAAAGTATACTTCCCATATCTTTTAATTAACAAGAAGAGATATGCCGGTTTATACTGGACGAGACCGGACAAATTCGACAAAATGGACACGAAGGGTATAGAAACTGTCAGAAGAGATAACTGCCGCTTGGTACAGAATGTTATTACGAAAGTTTTGGAATTTATTCTTGAGGAAAGAAATGTTGAAAAAGCCGAGCGCTTTGTGAAACAAACTATTGCCGATCTTCTTCAAAACAGAGTTGACTTGTCACAACTAGTCATTACAAAAGCATACTCTAAACACGAGTATGATGGCAAACAAGCTCATGTTGAGCTTGCAAAAAGAATGAAACAAAGAGATCCTGGATCTGCTCCCTCCTTAGGTGATAGAGTGGCATACGTCATCATCAACTCCTCCAGTACAAAGAACTACGAGAAATCAGAAGATCCATTGTACGTTTTGGAGAATTCGCTTCCAATTGATGTTAACTACTACTTGGAGAACCAGCTTTCAAAGCCATTAATGAGAATTTTCGAGCCCATTTTAGGAGACAAGAAGGCCAAAGAGTTACTTTCTGGAGCGCACACTCGTACCGTCAAAATGAGTGCTCCTAAAAGTGGCGGTTTGATGAGATTTGCAAAGAAAGCCGAACTATGCAAAAATTGCCGCACCCCGTTGAAACCAAACAACCATGGCGCTGTCTGTGAAAATTGTATATCAAAGGCTCCAGAGTTGTATGGAAATGCATTAGCTCAAATGAGTTACTTGGAGCATAAGTTTTCGAGATTGTGGACGGAGTGTCAGAGATGTCAGGGCTCGTTGCATCAAGAAGTCTTATGTTCTAACAAAGATTGTCCAATTTTTTACATGAGAAAGAAGGCACAAAAAGATGTCAATCAGCAAGCACAAGAAATCAAGAAATGGGATGATACGGAGTGGTAAATGGCTCCCCGGTTGGGAATGGATATAGAACCTTTTATTATATATGGATAATTCGATGGAACAAGTTTACAATCGACAACCTTCAAAATAAAACCCTTTTGTAATAAACAGTTGCTTAAGACTACATGGCTCTCTTGTTATAGAAGTAAAAATTAATGCTCGATGATTAAAGAATAAGAAAGATTAAGTTAGAACTTGTCAAATGGCAACAGAGGCCCACTTAAAGGTGTTATATCTCCAGAGAGTGTGCTTTTTAACTCTCCTCTATCCATAGGGGAGGAACAGGCAGATCCGGGTACCTCTTGCACTGGAGTAGATAGTGTCTCGCTTGAGCTCAAATCACGACCTGGCCATCCATTTGTTGGACCATCGAAATCTTTGATCTTTTTGAGATTTTTAGCAAACTCCGATGTTCTGTTGTTGTTGTTTTGCTTCGATAATTCCTTCAACTGCTTAATATTATGGATGCATTTGACGATTGTTTGCATCAACAATTTGGGCTTAAGTGGTTTGGAAACATAGTCATCCATTCCCTTTGATAAGGACTTTTCTCTGTCACCCAACATTGCATGCGCGGTCAAAGCAATAATAGGTGTACGAATACTGAGGGACTCAATCGGGTTTGACTTCTTCTCCCATTGACGAATCTTTTCGGTAGCTTCAAATCCTCCCATAACAGGCATTTGAACATCCATCAAAACGACGTCATACTTATTTTTGCAAATGGCTTGGAATGCTTCAAGTCCATTTTCAACCACATGGACTTGATGGCCTTGCTTCTCAAGAATCCGCACAGCTAGTTTTTGATTCACTAAGTTGTCCTCGGCTAACAAGATCTTGTATGAAACTGAGTCGTCCGTATTTTGGGCAATAGATCTAGACTCCAAGGCAGGAATCAACACACTTGCCAAATCTGATATGGTGCACGGAGTGTTTCCATATGATGAAATACCGAGATCGATACATTCTCTCATGTTCAACTCGGGAATAGAATGATGAACAAGCACCAAAGGAATATACTTGACCTCTGACTTCAATCTGAGCTCGTGAGCGCTCTTGATAGAATCTATCATTATGATGTCGAAGGGAATAGGTTCTGCCAAATCAGCGTCAGTTATGTCCTGAACAATAACTGGTTGGAGGCCCAATTGAAGTATTTGCAGACGAATTTCCTCCAATTCAAACTCGGTATGGTCTGTAGACAAGAAAAGAATTTGGTGATCCTTGAAGGGAAGAAGTTGTTCACTGCAACTGGAATAGCAAACGTCAGAAGGAGATACGCTCACCGTGAAGGAAAAATTAGATCCGCTGCCGTAGTCAGAAGTGACCCAAATTTCACCGCCCATCAAATGAATCAATTGTCTGGAAATAGAGAGACCAAGTCCAGTTCCACCGAATTTTCTGGTAGTGGAACCATCAGCCTGACAGAAAGTATCGAAAATCAAGCCAAGCTTATCTTTTTCGATACCGATACCAGTGTCACTCACACAAAATTCCAATAGAAGCTTGTTTGGATCTTCTGCAATAGCATCTGATTTCTTAACGCTTACACAAACTTTACCCTCTTTAGTAAACTTGATCGCATTTCCTGCCAAATTCAAGATCACTTGGCGCAATCTGAACGAGTCACCAATTAGGTTATCAGGGAATGAGGAATCACACTGATATGTTAAGTCTAAATTTTTCTCAATGGCTTTAACTGCTAAGGTTTTAAGAGCACCAAAGACGTTGCCTCGGAGTGAAAAATCGATTTGTTCAACTGTCATTCTGTTTGCCTCAATTTTAGAAATATCGAGGATATCGTCAATGATGGTCAATAGAGAATTTGCCAAGTTATGGACAATGCTCAACATTTCTCGCTGATATTGGGTCAATTCGGTATCGAGAGATAACTGAGTCATTCCGATGATACCGTTCAAGGGTGTTCTGATCTCATGCGACATGTTTGCCAAAAACTCAGATTTTGCGCTATTAGCCAATTCAGCAGCCTCTCTCGCAGCAGTGTTTCTTTGAATAGATTCTCTCAAGTTAAAAACCATCTGATTGATTTTAGTTTTCAAGGCGTCCATCTCACCCGACGCTTCGACAGTAATGAATCGAGTGAAGTCACCATCGGTTGCAGCAGCAGTAATTTGAGCAAAAGCACGCACTTGCGATGTAAGATTAGATGCCATTGTATTGACATTCGAAGTAATTTCTTTCCACAAGCCATCGACATCCGAGACTTGAGCCTGAATACCCAATTTACCATTGATACCGACATCTCGAGCAACCTTTGAAACTTCTGAAGCAAAGAGTTGCAAAGAGTCCACCATTTTATTGATTGTGTTTTTCAATTGCAAGATCTCTCCCTGTGCATGCACATCAATTTTTTGAGACAAGTCACCATGTGCAACTGCTGTGGTAACTGTGGCAATAGATCTCACTTGATTAGTCAAATTAGTGGCCATGAGGTTAACATTTTCAGTGACAGCTTTCCATGCACCCTCGACGTCACGAACATTTGCTTGTCCTCCCAAGATACCATCCGTTCCGACCTCACGGGACAAAGTAGTCACTTCAAAAGCGAAGGTTTGCAACCGATCCACCATCTGATTGATAGTAAGCTTCAACTCAAGAATTTCACCATTACAATCGGCTGTAACCTTCTTATTCAAATCACCTTGAGCAACTGCAGTGGTAACATTTGCAATATTACGCACCTGAGTTGTCAAATTCAAAGCCATAGCGTTCACATTGTCTGTGAGCTCTTTCCAAATTCCTTCGACGTTTTCAATCAAGGCTTGACCACCCAATATACCTAAAACACCGACATCACGAGCCACTTTGGACACTTCAAACGCAAAAGTTCGAAGCTGGTCCACCATTGTATTGATAGTCATCTGTAATTGTAAAATTTCACCTTGTGCATGTACATTAATTTTCCGGGACAAATCACCACGAGCCACAGCACGGGTGACATCGGCAATTTCTCTGACCTGGTTGGTAAGATTGAGAGCCATGATATTCACATTATCGGTTAAAGAGCGCCAAATTCCAACGGAACCCTCGTTCTTGGCTTGGCCACCAAGCTCACCGTTGGCCACCTCGGTTGCAACCTTAGTAACCTCACTGGCGAATGTTTGAAGCTGATCCATCATAGTATTAATCGTATTTTTCACTTTTAAGATTTCCGGGTCGGACTCCACAGAGTGGATCTCAACTTTCTTGGACAAGTCACCCATCGCGACGGAAATGACCACAGTACCGATCTCCGAAAGGGCCAGCTTGAATGCAACATTGGCGTGTTGCGCGGTGCTGTGAGCAGCCTGAAGTTCCTCGATCTGGCTCTGTTGCTGCTTGATGAGGTCGAGCAAGTCTTCTCTCAACTCCGGTGCCCTCTGTTTAAAGAGCGCCGGCTGTTCGAGAATAGCCACTAAGCTTGGGCCATCCATAGCGTCTCCGAAGCGGGCCTTTTTATGCGGAGAGCCGAGACCACTGATAAGTTCCGACAATATGGAAATTCGACGGCCAAACGCGGACTACTGCCGAGTTGGAATGGTAGAGTGGTGAGGTGATTTAGGTCTTGACAAGGCAAGAGGAGACTGCGGATGAAGGGCTATATAAATACTTCTACGGTTTTGAGCACGGGTTCTTGCAATCGGAACCTAGATTGAATAGCTATGTCTGCCTGTTACGGAGAGTGGTGACAACGGATCTGTTGTTGTTCGGCGTGCTAACAATAGAAGAGAGGACCGCGCGGCTTTTATAAACACAAAGAGGAAGTGCAAGCCAGGGTTCGTACACAGGAATTAACAGAAGGGGAAGTTCCACTAGAACGAATGGGATCGAGATTATCGCCTATTTATACTTTCCGGTTGTGTTTGGAGGGGAACAGGATCTTGTAGGGGCGATGTGAATTACTTCTTCGAGGAGGCACTGTTGACAGGGAGTGTACATGACAGGGGTTCTGGGAAGAGGAATTTTGGAGATGTGATTTCTGGAGGACGAATTATATTTTAGCGAGCGTTTGTTTTGGAAAGGAGGAGTTGTTTGGAGAACGAAATTGGCGACGTGCTATCTTTGCCTGATTGAGCATGGTCCGAAGTTCAGATACCTTAATGTGTCTCTCCAGTTGTATGACGTCATACGCTGCGATGGTGAAGACTTGAGTCTAACAATGCCTACGCAGCTTGGAATTTGACTTTGGAGCTTCTGGTTTGCCTCTCGTTGTAGTGGTGATAGGCTGGCTCTTACAATCTTTTTTTTTTTTGGTTTGCAAAATACTTGATCAGAGGATTAACATGAGATTAGGCTCTCCATCTCGCTGAAGCTACGTGTATACGTAAACACAAAGTAAAGAAATAATTGTGAGTGTAATCTTTAGAAAATTAGGACCTTTTGAGTGCCCCGGAAATCATGCTGTAACAACTTAATCCACATGGAAAGAATTCAGACATACTATATATAAATGGACTATTGCCTCAAAGAGCCAGTGAATGCTTATAATGCTTTATCATTTCTAGCGTCTTCATGACGTGCTTTGATATCAAATATTAAGACATACCTCTCAGTATTGGAAGGTTTGATCTAGAAGGAAAGTTAGTGCCTCGAGTCTCAAGCTCATTGAAGCCACATTCTTGAAGATTCCGAAAGGAATGTTGGAGAAAGGCGTTTGAGACAAATAGAGACCCTTATTGAAGAAAATAATTTTTGCAATTCCCGAGCAAAAAGTTGACTCTGCTCAAATTTCTTTTTGGAATTTGTCGGAGATGGTCGGCGGCAATCAGGAGGTGGACTGGCCATGTGTGAATGTCTCCAAGAAGCCCAGATGTATTCAGTTTGAGTAATACATTTAAGCAAACTTCTATTAAATTACAGTTTCCTAATTGTTACGTTCCTTGGCACCTATAATTTGCAAGGGAGCTGTTTTCAGGAAAATGAACTTGTCAATTTCTCGAAGTGCAACGTTTTGCAAACTGTCTGATATAATCAAAGGCTCAATAGAATGCAATCAAGATGCTCATTGCTTTGCCGTTGACTACCTGGATGAGGAACATAGAAGGGCTACTTTGAGTGCTTGTACAGATATTCTGTCGGAAAATATTTCAGACAACCTCCAAAACCAAGCAATTTATATTTAAATTATTCCCCTAGAACCTTTTTTTGGCTGGGGGTAGAGACATGAAGAGGAAACACACTCGTGCTGAGGTTGCCGATCCTGTTGATTTCTCAGAATAAGAAAGAATGAAGATCCTTAGATTTCTAATAAAGAAACAGATAAGAAACTCAGAAGTGTCTGGATAAAAAATGAGAAAGATGAGCAGACTATTGAACCTCTCGAATTTGCAGAATTATTTGTCTTCATTCATGGTCCTTGTCAAACAAATATCTTAGATTTGCGCTAAACATTCCATCTGAAGGTTAAGAGATGAACAGATTCAATTTAAAAGCTGAATAAAAGTATTTACATGATGTGGAAAAGCAGCAATACTTTGATTGTATACCCTTCCAATTTTCCGTAAAGACAATTTGAGCTAGAAGTGGGCACCAATGAAAAATTAAACAAGACTAAATGAAAAAATGTAATAAATGAATGAAAACTCCAATGTGCAAAGTTATTTTTTAATTTGTTTTTGGAGCACGATCCTAAGCACTACTCAAAGTCTACTCTAGTTAATCAACGCAAAACGATTAACAAAAAAACACCGCAAATCCCAGCCTTCATTAACAAAACAACTTTGTTCATGAATCATTATCAGCTTCCATTCCGAATTTCTTATCACCAAAAACCCCAAGTACTCACTTTTCCAATTCGGCTCCCCACAGTCGATTTCGCATAGTCGTGGTCGAAAATCTTCCACTACCATCTCCCTCCATCATGGCTTTCAACAACCAAACACCCACGATTGTGGTTTTGAAAGAAGGCACCGACTCCTCGCAAGGTAAGGGCCAGATCCTCAATAATATCAATGCCTGTTTGGCCATCCAGGAAACCCTCAAACCGACTTTGGGTCCTTTTGGTTCAGATATCTTGATCAAGTCTGGAAACGGCAGAACCACCATCTCCAACGATGGTGCTACCATCTTGAAGCTTCTAGACGTCGTTCACCCGGCAGCCAAGATGTTGGTCGACATCTCTCGTGCTCAAGATGCTGAGGTAGGTGATGGAACTACCTCTGTGACCATCTTGGCTGGAGAGTTCTTGAAGGAGAGTAAAGCATTTGTAGAGGACGGACTTTCACCACACTTGATCATCAAGGGTTTGCGCAAGGCTTGTGATTTGGCTGTCAACCGTATCCGTGAGATCCAGGTGGAGATCGAGAAGGATGATACCTCGAACTTCAGAAACCTCTTGGAGAGATGCGCCACCACTGCCATGTCTTCCAAGCTTATCAGTAACAATTCCGAGTTTTTCACCAAGATGGTCGTGGATGCTGTCTTGTCGCTCGATGAAGACTTGGACGAGTCTATGATTGGTATCAAGAAGGTTCCAGGTGGAGCTATGGAGGATTCCTTGTTCGTCGACGGTGTGGCCTTCAAAAAGACATTCAGTTATGCCGGTTTTGAGCAGCAACCCAAGAAGTTTGATAATCCAAAGATTTTGTCCTTGAACGTGGAGTTGGAGCTTAAGGCTGAAAAGGACAACGCCGAGGTTAGAGTGCAACAAGTCGCCGACTTCCAGGACATTGTTGATGCCGAGTGGAAGATCATCTTCAGCAAGTTGGAGGCTATCAGTGAGTCTGGTGCTAACATTGTTCTTTCTAAGCTTCCAATTGGAGACTTGGCCACCCAATACTTCGCTGATCGCAACATTTTTTGTGCCGGCAGAGTTGGCGCTGAAGACTTGGACAGAGTTATCAAAGCTGTCGGTGGTGCGATCCAGTCTACTGTCTCTAGCTTGACTCCAGAGGCTTTAGGTACTTGTGAGCGCTTTGAGGAGGTTCAAATTGGAGGTGAACGTTACAACTTGTTCCAGGGCTGCCCTGAGGCCAAGACATGCACATTGGTGTTGCGTGGAGGTGCAGAGCAGGTCATTGCTGAAGTGGAGAGATCTTTGCACGATGCCATCATGATTGTTAAGAGAGCTGTCAAGCACGGATCCGTTGTCGCAGGTGGTGGAGCCATCGAGATGGAATTGTCAAAATACTTGAGAGAATACTCCAAAACCATCGCAGGCAAGCAACAACTTGTTATTCTGGCCTTTGCCAGAGCTCTAGAGATCATTCCTCGTCAATTGTGCGAGAACGCTGGATTGGACGCCATTGAGCTATTAAACATCTTGCGTAGCACGCATGCCAGAGGTGAGACCTGGTTTGGTATTGACTTCCAGAAAGAGGCTGTTGGAAACAATATGGACAACTTTATTTGGGAGCCATCTTTGGTTAAGATCAATGCTCTCCAGTCTGCTACAGAAGCTGCAACTTTGCTTCTTTCGGTCGACCAGACCATCAAGAACCAGGATGATCAGGCTAACGGTGGCAGAGGACAGGGTGCATTCTAAGGAGTCGAAAAAGGGTCATGGATCGAAAGTGTATACATAGAGAACTGCTTGGGCATACCGATCTGTACATTAGAATTTAATAATTGCGTACTGAACGAGGCAGAAACATCTTGTTACGGTGTTGAGTAAATTTGCTACAAATAAAGTATTTTTAAAAATCATTCACAGTTTAATGTGGTTTGACTATGGCATGAAGGTACCGAAGGGCAGTCAGACTACAATGAACCTACAGGATTGATACTTTAAACAACCATAACAGCTTCGAAAATACTAAATTGAAGAAAGTTATTCATAGACTTTTCTTGATTCGGCGCATATTCCCTCAGAAACTTATAGGCTACAGATATGCTTCCACACAACAGTGACAGCTGCAGAGCGCCGCGTAGATGTCCCTGCCTAAGACGCCTCACTCCAATTTGCAACCAGGCTGCTCTACATTTCCGGAAAGATTATCTAAATTCCAGTGCCTATATACTAGTGGTTGCAAAGGACAGACTCGTTAGGCGTATCGTAATAATAGCGTAACCGCGTCCGGTAGGTGTGCAGCACCTTTTAAGGGGAAGCGAGGTTTTGTACATCAACGGGATGGCAGTGGTCGAGCCTTTCCTCTATTGTACACCCCGGAGTTGCAAATAAAAAAACAAAAGAATACACACAAAGTGTTTGTTTATTTGCTCCAAATAACACATGAACAACGTCTTGTCTGGACCTATATTGTTGACGCACAAGGGCCTAACCAGACCTGCACGGCCCCAAATTTAAAGCGCGGATGTCTGCGCGGACGCCTAATGTATACCGTTAGAGGAACAGGCGGTCTATTTTTCGGACGCAATAAGGAAGATAAGCAAAACAAAGAAAAGAGAAGTTTTTGGGGAGCTGGTGAGTTAAGTGAATTAATGGGAATTGATAATTTTTGTTGTTCAGTGAGAGTTGCCATTTTTCGGATCTTGCCGGCGATATCGGAGGTAGGGCTTAGGAAAGAAAAGGAGATCTGAGAGGTCACCTTTTTTCGGCAATGAATTAACCCACACATGGCAGAAATTTCTTTCGGCAGAGCTCCTTCTTCTACCGTAATGTCAGCATTCCACATTCTACATTCTGATCTGATCTGACATTGCCTATCGTTGGCCGAGACCAGATCCGTGCACATTTTGCAGCCAGCTCTTGGTAGCGGACTCCATGCATCTACGGGCAACGAGTTAACATTCCAGTTAAAGTGTGGAGATAATGGTCAGGGAATATTGGCATGGAAGCTATTAGTATTCTGAATCCGGCCACGGCGGCCAGCATCGAGAATGTGCCAACGCATACGAGCTATTGGCGCTCATTAGATCCTCATCCCTTACCAGTGGACTTCAGATGCGGAATGAGAGATCACATAGGAGTACACTGTTCATGACGAAACAAAGCCAGACATATAAAATGAAAGAAGTAAGTAGATTAAAACATTTGTTCACATTTAAAATATAAAATTCTCCATTTCTGGTTTCGACGTAGTTCCTTCCCTCACCAGATCTCATCTGAAGCATCTAAGGTATCTGAAGTTTCATCTGTGACTGCTCCTGCCGCGCATAAAATTTAGAATTCACTGGTCGCCCGACGATCCTCACCGACCGGAATTTGGGCATCAATTACGAACGAGAAAAACGATCCGAAACCAACTTACAAAACGAAAACTCCACCAAATTTTGCCCCAAAAAAACTCTCTCTTCCCTCTCTCTCCCTCCCGCCAAATGCCCCCACCTGCCTCCTTGTGCCCTGCCCTGTACCTCACTCGAAACGTCCTTGGTCTCAGAAGCCACGGCCGCGCTTTCCCTGCAGGCCCCCCTTCCTCCTGGCTACGGCTCCACGCAATTTCGCGACCACTTTGTACTTATAGGCCGATCGGGCTGTTTTTTTTTTCCTGACTGCTAAGTTTTTCAGGTTCTATCCCAGGTGGCCCGTTTCTTTTTCTTCTTTTGTCTTGGTGTGCAATCGGTTCTTCTTCAACCACACCCGTCTCCCCTGCTGCCCTCTTCCCTCCGTCGCTGCTAGCTTTTGCCTTACTGTAACTGCTCCTCCCAGTTGGTTGTAACCATATACATCTACATCTGAACACCATTCGAACGTGACTGTCACATCAATTCGTGGGAATATCAATCAGTCGGTGTGATCCATCCATTCTTTCCTTTAATTTTGTCTTTGCGTGTTGTTGGTGCCTATCACGAACACACCCAATCGTACTCCGACGTTCCCTTCCCCTTGAAGACCGGCACTGCTCTCATCGATAGTGTTACTTGTGTTGATAGTTAGTGTTCCACAATTCTTCCAGAAGATATTTAAAGAAATTCGCTGAAGCATTCTGCGTTGCTCATCTCTTCGTCTGCTGCCCTAATCACTCTGTACCCTCTCCCATCCTCTTACTCTCTTACATCACCACCACAGACCTCCTGCTCGGAACAATCGGGTCCTGCAACGTCTGTCACATCTTTCTTCCCCCTGATCCGCATACACCTCTGCACATACTTGAGATAATTCAACCCGTGTTCGCCTGTTCACCGCTCACCTCATCGCCCCTCCTTTCTTTTTGCCTTTTCGCTGCAAAATCAGATCTCCTTTCTCACTCGGCGCTAATAGCTTCCTGCAGTCCCCGCCTGCAGATACCCGCCAGTTACCCCAGACTACATATTTCTTCTTCCACCGGTTATATGAAATTTTCGAATTTCAAGTTTTAGCATTTTCAAATAATTTCATATACCCCCATCTGCCTGCATTTTTACCCGCCCCGGAATTTTGCAGTTCAAGATGTCCAGACTCTATGGCCCCCCTCAAGTGAAAGCTAAGCCCTATTCCAATGTGCTCGAAATCCTCGAGTCCCAAGCAAACAAAAAGCTCATATCAGAGTACTCGACCGAGTTGGAGACGTACATTGCTCGTCTAGAACTCGTGCTGAAACCAAATCCTCTGATGATTGACTTGCAACCCGAGATCCAATGGTTCATGAGGCCATATCTCTTAGATTTCTTGATCGAATTGCACACCCTGTTCCGTTTACAGCCGTCTACATTCTTTCTTTGCATCAATATCATCGACCGTTATTGTGCTAAGCGTGTTGTATTCAAGCGTCACTATCAATTGGTCGGATGCACAGCTCTCTGGATTGCAGGCAAATACGAAGACAAGAAGCTGAGAGTCCCTACTTTGAGAGAGCTTGCTGTCATGTGCCGTCTGGCCTTCGATGAGGAAATGTTCGTTCAAATGGAAATGCACATCCTAGCTACTATCGAGTGGCTGTTGGGTCATCCAACCTTGGAAGATCGCATGCAATTTGCAATTAACGAGGCTGGAGTTTTCGCCAACGTTACTCCTACAAAATATTCCCGTCCGGTGGCTAGCACCGCAGCACAGAAAATGTCTGCTGTCGCCGCAGTTGGACGCTTCTTTTGCGAGCTCTCATTGTATGATCGTTTCTTTATGACTATACCTACTTCTTTGATTGCATTCACCGCTACCATCATGGCTGTCAATATGCTTGACATCCCTGCAACACAATCGTTTGTGCAAGATCTCTTGGCCTCGATTCTGAACCACGAACTTCAACACAGCCTGCCGGCAGGCGAGGATGGAGAAAACCAGCCTCCTCTGAGAGGTTCCCCTAGGCTCGGTGGTCTCAATGATCTTGACGAACAAACCCTCCTCTCTGCAAAGAAAGTCGCAATCGCTCTTTTATTGCGTACTTCGACCCTCTCTGAGGTATTAAATCGCAAGTATGCAAGATTAGGAGTCATCCCAGTGGTTTTGAACTTCACTAATACCCACCCTCGTATCTCGGAAACCATCTACCAAAGAGGTGGATGTGTTGTTGACGAGGACTTGGAGCAATTGCCCTCTGACTTAAACTTCGCCGCTGATGTTTTGTTGAACCTCGCTCCAAGAAAGGATTCTGCTTTCTCTGAAAACTCAGTCTTACCTCCAACTCCTCCACTGGCAACTTCCCAAGTTCTGATATTCTCCAACATGGGAAGCTCCGCTTGTGCATCCCCTGCCCTTCGCTCAGACACAAATTCAATCCCTGCATACTCTCCGGTCAACAACGAGTGTTCGCTGAATTGGCAACTGCCTGTTCCAATGTCAAAGATCGTACAATAATTATTCATATACATGCATTCTTTCCGTCAATACTATGTAGCTCATCCCAATAGACTATTCCCAATCAGGACTGCATGCATGTACTGCAGGAACATCGCATCTCCTGAAGGGGTGTGTTTCTTCTTGAGTGATGAGAAGCAAAAAAAATCCAAAATCGGTGAAACAAGAATCTGAACTCAAAAAGACAAATTGTTTGATCAGTAAAAATATTAGTTCTGGTTTGTTCGCCACTGCTAACTTTTATTAGCTAGTATGGAGTATGGCCAACCTAAAATACTACTTCCACATGGCTTATCGATAGAATTACCAAAAAAAGATTGCAGCACCACAATTTCACACATGGTCTCCCACTGCATTACTCAGTGTGGCTCTAAGTGGCTTGACTAACGTTGATCGGACGGGAAACAGTATTTTCCACTTGATATGGCCGCAACCGATAATTTATTTTTGTAGATGTATATAATGTGTTACGATCTCTTTTGTAACATTATTTCGTTTTGCCGTATACAATTCTTGAATCTAGAAGTAAAACCGATTTTTGCGGTAATTTTGTCAATGCTTTCTGATTATTCGAATAATGTACAGGTTGTTATGTATCTGTGGAATCGAGAAATCCTAAAGCTCCTTCTGACATCTCTTAGAGACCAGTATGATTCGACTTAAACGATTTTGAAAGACATTCAACTTGTTATACTCGAGAGTTTTATACGGGAGCCTGATTAAACTCAGGGAAATAGTAATTCAGCGGTATATTAAATTAAATAAGTCTTGCTCTAGAAATGAAAGGGCACATCGACATCTTGCACATGTCAGATTCGATGCTTCTATTTTTTTTTTTAAACCTCGGTTTCGTTCTCGTAGCGAGATACATTCTTTCTCTCGCGCGAAAGAGCAGCGGCTGCCTTTACGTTGAAGCCATTCTCCAAGAGCTGAGTTGTTTCCTCCAAAGCCAAACCAGAAACCTCTGGCAAAAGGAAGTAAACGAACAAGAAGGAGATAAAACACAAACCAGCGAAGAAGGCGAATGTTCCACTAGGGGTGATGTTTGCCAACATAGTCAAGAAGGTCGAGGCAATCACCAAGGAACCCGACCAGTTTGTAGCAGCTGCAAACATACCACCAACAGATCTGACATTGACGTCGGAGAACAATTCGACACCAGTCCAAGCAGAGTTACCAATACCGATAGCATATGTGGCAACGAAAAGCACCATTCCAACGATCACCACGATACCCCAACCGGTGATACCAGTTTGAGCAATTTGGACATGGGATGAAGAATCGAATTTAATTCCCAAAAAGTGGAAAGCAATTGCACAGACTACCAAGGAGATACACATACCTGGAATGGCCCAAAGCAAAATACGACGACGTCCAACAATGTCGATGATACACATGGCAACCACAGTGAAGACGAAATTGGTGGCAGCAATGATGATAGAGACAGCAGTAGGGTTGTCGAAGCCAATAGTTTCAAAAATTGTGGTACTGAAATACATCAAGGAGTTGAAACCAGTAAACTGCTGGATACCCTGCAAACCACAGGCCAAGATCAAAGCACGGAAGTTGGCTGGACGAGTGTGAATAAGTTTAATGGAGTTCCACATTTGTGCCAAAGGCTTACCTGGAACAGTCGAGTTGGAAGCGATCATATCCTGAAGGATGGCGTTGGCAACCTCTTCAGTAGCAAATGGCTGGGTTCTCAAAAGAACGGATTTGGCCTTCTCGTAATCGCCATTGATAACGTAGTAACGTGGGGTATCAGGTAAGAACACGAAGAGAACCAGCTGAAGGACAGCAGGAACCATACAGAGACCAACAGAAATTCTCCAGCCACCGGAGACACGTGTGAGTCCCCAGTTAATCAAATAGGCCACTAATTGACCACCAGTGATGAAAATACAGTTAGTGACAATAAGACGACCCCTATATTTTGGAGGAGCCAACTCACTCAACATAAGTGGGGCAATGAGAGAGGCGCTACCCACACCAAAGCCAAGCACAAATCTACCGGCCACCATGGTCCAAACGGTTTTGGCAACCAACTGGAGGATAGTTCCGACAATGAACATCACGTTGGAGCCAAAGAGAACGTTTTTACGACCATATAAGTTGGCTACGAAACCACACAAGATGGCGCCAATAAGTGCACCAAGCGACGTGGCAGAAGTGATGAGCTCCTTCTCGCCAGAAGTCAAATACTTGTTCAGCAAGTCCTTTCCGATGTGTACCAATGCAGCCGAAATGTATCCGGTGTCGTAACCGAACATGAACCCGGAGATGGATGAGGCCAACGTTAGGATTATGACAAATGTGTTGGGGCTCATTTTGGCGTGGTCGGCGGTGCCGGCCGCCGTAGTGGAGGTCGTGGAGGTCAGCTCCGTTTCTGGCTGCTTGGCTAGCAAGTCATCTTTCGATGTTTTGGCAGAGTTGTCCATTGTAGAAGGCAACAAATAAATAAGATGCGGATGTTTTATGCAAGGATTGACTGTGCGAAACTGATGCAAATACGTTTGTACAAATCAGACCCTAGAGAGTGTTTGTTGGTGGATGTAGACAGTGTCAGTGAGGGAATATATGCTGGGATGCGGAAAATTTTGGGACTAGGAAATTTGGCGCTATTTAAGGGCGAAGCAACGTCCTGCAGGCAGCGCGACTGTTCGGCGAATTTTCCTGGGGACATGAGCCATCTACACGCCCTTTCGGCGAAAAGACAGGGCCGCGGCGCGTACAAGACATCTGAGCAAAGAATCAGCTTTTCTGGGGATAGGTTTTGTGGCTTCGGAATTTCGATGATTTTAATGGTCTATGTGGGTTAAAAATAGAATTTTCTGGCTTTTTTTGGTCAACTTTCGCAACAATGATGTTGGGCGTGAAGAGAGTGTCTCAGTTGGGATTCCTGGGTATAAGTGACAAGGCGTCAACACCATCCGGAACTTTGTGTGCTAGGGCTTTGGGAGAAATCGATTGAACGATTGAAGATTTTCACGATGTGCAGTTATGGTTTCTTGAGATCGGACGGGATTGGGCAGTGGCATTTGATGTAACCGGTTTTCGAAGATAGCGCTACTTAAAAGGCTAGACATATTAGTGTTCACTAATACCAAATGCACTATTGGATTGAGAAATCACCGAGCTTAGAGTGTGTGAGGGGCCCGGTTGCTTCCAAGAATTGGTTGAGCCACCAAAATGTAAACGGATTCTCCAATTTACGCTCATTTTCACGGATGCGCAGCTTCTTTTGCTTCATTCGGTCTTTTGATCCCGCAGTTTTATAGTACGTGGGTACGTACCGTCACTAAGACGACCGTTGCATGTGAAAAGAAAAACAAATTCGATTCGATTTTTGAGACCAAAAAATTTAGTCTACTCACTTCATAGAGCATTTACAGACTACGAAAAAATTCCGAATTAACCGCCTCGCATTCACCTTTATCGCTTATCTCCAGTGTGACCTCTGTATTAACTCTCCACACATCATAATTCTTTCTTCAATTCTTGCCAAACTTACAGTCTGCTGTGCTCAATAGTATTTTCATATATAGCGCGATTCTTCTTCACTTCTCAAACCAACTGATTCTTCAAACAAACAATTAATAGCACAATTGATACATCCTTTCACCCACATACCTAATTGTCTACACACAAAGGATAATGATCCGCAAATTGGGCTCTCTTTTTCTTCTCCCGATAGTCACGTTCGTTGTGAACCATACGCCGTCCTTTGTGTGGGTCATAGTCGACTTCTTTTTGGACATATGGCTTTTCTGGATCCGCAAAATGTATTCCATGTACAGACGCAAAGATCGACTCAAAGAGGCGGTGAAACTGCTTTCCAGTGCCCAGAATTACCACGAATACAAGGGTATTATTACGGAAATAGACCGCCTCACCAATATGGACTTGTGGCGCCAGAACTTTGTTTCTCAACACTACGACTACATTCTTATAAACGACAGAATGGAATTACTTCGCACCGCCAGAAACAACGACGACCTGCGTCTCGTGATGTCCTTGTTGAGATCTGGAATGATCCGGAACTTTGGCGGCATTGCCCAGAAAAAACTCTACACAAAGTCGTATTTGGGCACAAAGCTCATGATCCAGGAATACATTGGCGAGGTGCTTGAATGTCTCAACTACCTCAATGATAGCATGAATTCCGAAGCCGATGATGACTACATCATGAACAGTAAACAATTAAAAATCAACTTTTTCCACGACGCGCGGCAGAGTTTCGGCTGCACAGCTCTCATTCTCCAAGGTGGCTCGCTCTTTGGTTTGTGTCATTTGGGTGTGGTTCGTGCTCTATATTTTAAGGGAAGTTTGCCTAGAGTGATTGGAGGAAGTGCTATAGGTGCCGCTGTTGCTTCCATTGTGTGCTCATTGACCGACAAAGAGCTCATTCCAATTCTTCTTAGCATCACAGATGTCATGGGCGACGTAGATCAGTTGAACCATGATGTGGACGAACGGTATGGCAATGTCATTGAAAACGTGGTGCGTAAGGGATATTCGCAGGAGATCCTTCTTTTCCTCAAATTTGTCAGAGACACCATTGGCGACTTGACATTTGAGCAAGCGTATCTCAATACGCAAAGAATTCTCAATATCGTGGTCCATCCTACAAATCTGGCTATTCCTTCACTTCTCAATTATATCACCGCTCCCAATGTCATTATTTGGACGGCAATTTATGCTTCGATAGGAACTGGTGTCTTATCCGATAATGTTCAACTATACATGAAAGATTTCAGCAACGATATTGTTCCAGTGGAACCAGACCTTGATATTACATTCATGAAACCACAGGACGTCAGATACTCGCAGCGTTATTTCAAATCAAACAAAAACGGAATGGGGGTCTACAGCTCCGATCTGTCTTCCAATAACCTGGACAACTCACCATACACAAGGCTTACAGAATTGTTCAACGTTAATCATTTTATTACAAGCCTTGCACGGCCATACCTCGCTCCATTGATTAACAATGATCTCAAGCACCAAAATACATATGGTCAAGTAAAGATGGATGACGAGCCTCTGGAAAACTCAAAGGCGAAGAGTTTGCCCAAAGACTCCAGCTTCAATTTCACCAAACATTTGAAAAACGTTATCGGTATGGAAATTCAGCATAGACTCGATGTCATGAACAAACTAGGTATTTTGCCGGATGTGATACAGAGGTTTTTCATTGATGAGAAACCTTCCAGCGTTCAATTGACATCCAGTCTACGCGAAATCACGATCGTTCCTGAATTAAGGTATCTCTTGAAGGATTTTGGGAGAGTTTTTGACGTGCATAAGACTTTGGAGAACATCCCGTATTGGGTTTTGGTTGGAGAAAGATCGGTTTGGCCGCTCTTCCCTATCCTTTGGTCAAGATGTGCCATCGAATTTGCTCTAGATGATTTATACAATGTTCACAAGAAGATTAGCCCTCTTCCATAGCCATGGCTAGTAATATGATCAACGGAAGTACAATTTGGCTGTAGCATCCTTTGTCACCTGGAAGACATACTCTCGCTCCAAAACTTCGGAACCCGAGGTCATGGGTATAGCGCCTCTTGTAACTGTTAATGATCCTGTAATATCCTTTGCTTTGCCTGTTGCTAATGGCTGCAAACTGATGTTTAATGAGGACATATGACAAAGCTTGACGTAAAAGTCAGTGATCTGAAAGGCAGGATCTTGAGCATTTTGGATGTCCATGTTAAACATCGAAGTGTGGACATTGATAATGGTTATGACAGTAGCTAGCTTTTGCAACTTTCTTACTCCTGCAAGTATATCTGCGCTTGAGAGGTTTGTGGCTGCCAATAGAAGCTCTGGGGAGTCGAGAAACACAACTTTGTTAGAAGTTTTCGCTGATTCGATAGTTTTTGTAATGTCATCAAACAACAACGAAAGCTGTCTTTTAGGATCTTTTGTTGCAGGGAAATTAGAGGTGAATAGCGAAGAGCTGTAGTCCAAGAACTTGAACAGAGAAAGAGAACCCAAATCGACAGCCTGTCTACGGCTAGCTTTCTCAAACACATCCTCGGTGTGTAGAAACGATGCATTAACTACAGAGCAATCGTTTTCAGATTGCTTGAGCTCACGATTCACCAGGTTTGCCGTTCCAACAAGACAATTTTCAGCTAGCGTTGTAGTGAGCCACATTGGCGAGGTGCCGTCGTGATGTGAAATGATGTGTAGTTTGGGGTTCAGCGATGCATCTTTTGGTGTTAAAAGCGATCCATCTGTGAAGAATACCAAGTCTTGTTGTTGAGATGACATGTGGAACTGGTTACTATGGGGAAGTAGAGATACATGAATACAGCATAGCTCTCTAATCTATAAGAAAATGAAATAATGGTCTCAGGTCTATATCTATCTCAGGAGTTATTGAAATTCTAAAAAATTAGAGTTTCAGTTGCCATAGCCGGCAATTGCATCTATCAAGAACTGTGTTTTTTGATGAAGTATCGTCTCTAATGGATATTGATACAATTAGAAAAATAAGGACAAACTTGATACCAAATGGTAAAGTTTTTAAATTACTGAATTAATTTCAATTTGAAATTAAATAATTCCTAGTTGGATCTCTCATTGGATGATAATCTACCCGACAACAAGGCACAGCACACCAATGTCAGAGAGCCCAGAGCTATTAAAGGCTTCTCTTGACTCATTTTATCAATTTTGAGTGAACAGCGGCTTTAAGCGGAATTCTAATGCCAGATACGTTCGTAGATCTATTCTCGCCATGTGTTTGGTTGATTTCCATTACCCCGTCATGTCCGTCATGGAGGTGCCAGTCGAAATTTCTTGGCAGCGTCCTCGGCCTTCCTACAGCCCTGTCAAGGCGCAAGCTTTTATGAGGTCTCAGGGTATGTTCTTGCAATTATCGTCGAGCCCTTTTGGAAGGGCTTTCAGAACTAGGGAAAGAATGATAGTGTTCAGATTTGAAGCTTTTTGAAGGAATCGGTATATTCCTCATAGTAATCATTTGTCAATATTAAATGAACAGATTCTCTGCACACGTTGCGTAAATGATGTTCTTTGGCGCTTTGCAGCCGGGTCTGATAGGAGCTTGTTTTAGAATCTGCGTAGAGTGCACATAACTTATCGGCATGGACTTTTTATCCCAAAATGGCTGCTCAAGGCCGAGTACCAGAGAAAAGATATCTTTTTAGCAAATCACATTTTTCTGTCGCCAAGAACAATTTATTCCGTCATATGGATCTAGCTCAATAAACCGTTATCTAAATCCTGATAACGATTACTGCTGCAGAATATAAAAGGTCTATGGTTTTGGACCGATATTTTGCAGCCAATCTCTGATACACAACCAACCAACATGAAGGGATCAACCAACTTGTTGATGCAATTGGCATCTGACGCTTTATCAAAGAGAGACACAATGTCGTTAGAAGAACAGACGGCATCTCTCAAACCTACCGACATGGCATATGTGATGTTCTGTGCCTTTGGTGTGTTTTTGATCACACCGGGCATTGGCTTGTTCTATGGTGGTACTTTGAAGAGAAAGAACATGGTTCAAATACTCTTTCAAACATATATGGTAACAAGTGTTATCGTCATCGTTTGGTACTTGATTGGCTACTCCTTATCTGTTTCTCCAACATCTTCTTCTAAGCTTTTGGGTAACTTTTCCAACGCTGCTTTATATAACGAAGAGGCCCGGCCTTTGCTTGAAGGCGGCACAATTCCTTCTGTCATCAACTTCTGCTTCAATGTTTTCTTCCCAGTTGCAACAGTACAAATTTTCGTCGGCTCGATTGGAGAAAGAGGACGCTTCTTGCCTTCCATTGTGGTCAGTATTGTGTGGGTCATTGTGTGCTACTGCCCATTTGCATACTGGGTTTGGGGAGCTAACGGCTGGCTTTATCATTTGGGCGCTTTGGACTTCGCTGGAGGAGGACCAGTCCATATTGCTTCGGGAGTTGCCGCATTCTGCTACTCTTGGTTCTTGGGTCCCAGAGGTCTTCCTGGAAAGAGAACTGGCCCACTTCCTGATGTCAAGGGACACTCTACAGTATCTACATTCATTGGTGTAACCTTAATTTGGGCAGCTTGGTTTTGCTTCAACTCCGGAACTTTGTTGTCTGTGAATGCTAGAACTGGGTACATCTTCCTCAACACCATCCTTGCCTCGTCCTTTGCCTGTGTCTCCTACACTGCCACTGATTTCTTCCTTACCGGAAGATACTCTCTTCAAGCCGCTTGTGAGGGATCTATTGTTGGTTTGGTCAACATCACCCCATCATGTGGTTTCTACTGGCCATGGGCTGCTGCTGTTACCTCCATTATTAATGCGGTTTTGTGCCGCTTGACTGTTGTTTTGGCACGCAAAACTGGTGTCGACGATGTGTCAGTTTCTGGAGTCATCCATGGTGTAGGTGGAATTATAGGCGCAACCTTGACTGGTATTTTTGCAACCAAAACCGTAGCTGGCTACGACGGGGTTACAGTAATTGAGGGTGGCTGGATTGATGGCAACTTCAAGCAAATCGGATACCAAATTGCTTCATGGGTTGCAATTGTTGCCTGGACTGCTTTGTTCACAATGGCCATCCTTTTCATCGTTGACAACATTCCAAAGTTGAAGTTGAGAGCCAGTGTAGAGGCTGAAGAGATGGGTATGGACTTGTTTGAAATGGCTGAGACAGTTGATGAGTATGGCAATGAGTACGAGGAGTTCTTCAGACAAAACGCCGACAAAATTAGAAAGGCGCTTAGTTATATAGAGGGTGAGGCACTTGTTCTTGAAGGAAGATCCATGGATGGGTCTTCTGTTTCCGAGGTTCAGTTGATGAATTCCGAGAAGGTCTAGAAAATATGTATTGTATTGTAATAATATTGGGAAATTCAATTCACTTAAGATACCATGTATTGAGCTCAGCTTCGAGCAGTAAACCCGTGGATAATCTACGAAAGTAGCGGATAATATTTTGTTACAGATGAATTGATTATTCTGTTGGATGGTTTTGTTTTTATTGTCATTATATTCCTTTTTCTTTATTTATCTTTTGTAGTTTTTTATTTTGGTCCCATCGCAACAGAATTATCGACATCCAAGTGCACTATTCGTCAACATGTGCAAAAGTTCAAAAATCCGACCGAAAGCTGTTCTGGAAAAGTAAAGAGAATGCAATTTTAAAAACAAAACACCAATTACAAAATAATAAGCATCCCTTTTTGTTTTTCCGATTTCAAACATTGCCTTTAAGGTTACTTTTTGAATCCTAAACACATAGAACCTATCCAATTCATACAAAGCAGTACCCGAAAATCCCTCAAAAAAAAATCGCCCTCTGTATCTTACTTCGTTTAATAATCCAACTGCTTTCACCAGAATTCCAACCCAATCACACTTTCCCCTTATTTGCAGCCATCGGAGATCCTCCTCCACTAAGACATCCGCACAGTCCCAAGTTTATCTTTATCTAGATCGGAACTACGCTTCTTTTTTCTTCCAAGTCAACTTGTGTGCTGCAAGCGACCGCATATCCATCCTTCCGTGGCATCCGTGGCACCTCCAATAGTCTCAGCTGTGCTGATTTATTTTTCATTTGCTATTTGACATTCTCATTAGTGATATTCAACATATATAAGCACGGATCTGCTTACATCATCCCTCTGAAAAACTGCACCCGGATCTCCGTCGGTGCAAGCAAAGCAAGCCATTTCAATGCGAGGAGACAATGCCGGCCATGCCTCCCCTGGCAGGGACTTTAGCGATGTGATACATGGCGAAGACTTGGAATTCAGAGAGACCAATCAGCCGTCTCTCATGAAGCAGCGTCACAAAGGTCTACCGCGAGCCCCGCTGCCTTTTTTTGCATCTTTTCTGGAAACGCAACTCATCACCATGGCAGGGGCTGCGTCTGGTTTCGTTGCTGGAGTTTTTGTGTGTCCTTTAGACGTCATCAAAACACGGTTTCAGGCCAAGAGCGTAAACTACAAATACTCTGGCTTTTTCAATGCATTTAAAACCATCATTCATGACGAGGGTCCTGCGGCACTCTTCAGAGGTGTGATACCTGTGACTATTGGCTACTTGCCCACTTGGGCCATATATTTTACTGTATACGAGAGAGCCAAGGGATTTTACCCTCGTTTCTTTTCCGAGACTTTCGGTAGTAACATAGTGTTCATGGACCACTTTGCTGCTTCTATCACTGCTGGAGCTTGTTGTTCTATTCTTGTAAACCCCATTTGGGTCGTGAAGACGAGACTTATGGTACAGACTGGTAAAGAGAAGGTTCTCTACAAGGGAACAGTCGATGCATTCAAAAAAATGTACCATAACGAAGGCATTCGCGTCTTCTATAGCGGTCTCGTTCCGTCACTTTTCGGGCTTGTTCATGTAGGAATCCACTTTCCTCTTTACGAAAAGCTCAAAAGCATTCTCCATGTATCCGAAAGTGAAGATATTGCAAAAACATCGAATATGACTCTTTGGCGACTCTTGGTTGCCTCATCTGCTTCCAAAATGATCGCCAGTACTATTACATATCCCCATGAGATTCTACGAACCAGGATGCAAATGCAGTCTGCCGAGGAGCGTAGGACCCTGAAGCTCTCTAACGAATTTCGAAATATTTACGCCAGAGAGGGATATCGCGGGTTTTATGCGGGATACATTACTAACTTAGCGAGAACAGTGCCAGCGAGTGCTGTGACACTTGTAAGCTTTGAGTATTTCAAAACATATTTATTGGAATTGAGCGGCAGAATCACAGCCGATTAGCCTAGCTTGCCTTATCTCAATCCTATGTACATTATATTACGTGATTATCAATTAGAAGGAATACCGGAACATGATGTTCTCGCGGTCTGTCAAGTCCATGAACTCGTAGTTGTCTCCTTTATCCTCCAACCATTGGTCCTTGACTTTCTCGTCCATATTGTCTCTCTTCTTGTTTTCCAAATGAGAGACGTAAGAAATTAGGAGGACGAGAGGGATACAAGCAACAGTGATCGCAAGCAAGGCCGTTTTCGCTCTTATGTATCGTGGAGCATCCGATACACGGAACAACTGTGGGCCAATCAATGCTCCTGCTGAGAAAAACGCCATTGTCAAACAGGTCCGTGCAACTCTTTTGGTGTATCCAGCGGTGTTGGCCAGGTTCCAAGAGTAAATCATGGTGATAACACAGGTACCAACATTGATGAGGTACACAGATAAGAGCTGACCAATTTTGTTCTTGCTAGTGATCAAGACGATGTAACCGATGATGGCTGGAATAAGCATAGAGATAAAGATGAGGTTTCTGTGCTTTCCTTTGAAGTAAGCACACAAGTAAGTTCCCATTGCAATAGCCCAGACTGTAGATACACCGAGCGGCATTTGCATGAGTGCAGCATTTTTAGTTGAAAATCCGATGTTTGCAATCATTGTGACGGAGAATGTCAACACTGCACCAGTAGGGATCATCAGTAGGAGGGTCAAGACTAACATAAGCCATGTGAGTTTATCTTGCAAGAGAAGTTCTTTCAAGTGAGACCACTTGAATTCCGTAGAGGCTGTACCGGTCTGTTGAACACGGATGTTTTCAACGACAGCTGCTTTCTCCTCTTCCGTCAAGAAGTTGGCGACTACAGGCGAATTGGGCATAAGGAACACCATTAGGATTGACCACAACACCGTAATTATGCCCATCACCAAGCAGAACATCTGCCATCCTTGGAATGTCTTATTGTGGACGTGCTGGAACGCAAAGGATAAAAGACCACCAATAATTGTTGCAACACCAGCTTGACAGGTCCACCAACATGTTCTACGGAGTTGCTGTGCCTGATTGTACCACATTCCCGTCACCAAAGTACAACCTGGTGCGACACAAGACTCAAAAAGACCAAGCAAGAAACGAACAGCCATGAGCGAAGAGTAATCTTTAGCAAAAGCATGTCCAATAACCACTACACCCCAGCAAAATACACATGCAGCCATGAGTTTTACCGGTGGTACTTTCTGGAACAAGTACACATTGATTGGTTCACCAACCAAATACGCAATAAATAAAATTGTTCCCAAATTCGAAAACTCATTGGAGTGAGGCTTCAAGTAACTTTTAATGCCCATCACTGCTGAATAGTTGAGAAGAGACTTATCCAAAAATTGAAGGAAGTACACACCGCAAAGCATCAAAGTGATGCGGAGGTCAATTTTGAGCCATGCCCGTCGGGAGATCTGCGCCGCAGTTCTTTCTTTGGCTAAGTCGAAAGCTTGATCGTACATTAATGATAGACCGAACATAGGATTTGCTACGGTTTTTATGGTTGCAAAATTGACTCAGGGTGAGGTTCTGAAAGCGCATGTCCGGCAGATAGATCGATCTGACTAGCGCCGTGCGTCCTGATCTGTTAGATTTAGCCCCGAGGAGAACAAAAGCGAAAATTTTCATCGTATGAGTCAAGGAAATGCAATGGTCTTACAGCAGATGATGGAACGTCATCAGTTTTGAGTAAATTGTGGAAGTTAGTGCTCATTTAGGCGCTTTTTGGACGTCATTTTGATGAGAGGGATCAACATTAATAAAACGGAAGACTTAGGCGATTCTATGAAGATGATTTTATAAAATTTCCGTCTCTGATTGAGTCGTGTGATGCTAACGCACTTGGTGTAGTTGAACTTCTTGGTCTGGGCGAACTCGGGCCTATTTAGTTTGTGCAGACAAATAGTCGTATTGTGCATATTTTTAATCAATTCATAGAAATTTAACTGCGGTCTAGTGAAACACTCATTGAATGCGATGTCTGTCTGGTAATTGGTAGAAAACCAGTTCCAAATTAGCTTCACTGATGCATCGAATTAGCTCTACTGGCGGGAGGAGATTCCAAGAAATTTCCTCTAATTAAAATAAACATAAAACTAATACCAAATTCATTCATTTTAACTATATCATTCTTAAACCGACCCACTTGCGATCTTCTTCTCAACAATATCGATCTTGTCTTGTGGAGATTGATGCTTGTCAGTACGGGTTCCCACACGGATGTCACTCTGAATGCGGACAACACCCGAATCATGCAACTTTTCGTGGAACTGGCCAATTAACTCCATCACCTCGTTCCAAGGTCCTTCGATAGTGGTACCAGCGGAATGCAAGGTGCAGTTTAAGTGGGAAGAGCGAGCCAATTTGGTAATAACAGCAACTTCGTTGGAGACAGAAGCAGTGGATGTACCAATTGGAATGAGGCAGACGTCTGCCAAACAGTGAAGAGTTACCATTGTTGAAGTTATAGTTGTTGTGTAGTAAGTAGTTAGAGGTCCTGTACTTCACTGAGGCTCCACACATGTGCATGTACGTCCGTAATGGATGCATACATTAACGTTTATAATTTTTTTTTATGGAAGGCGATAATTGTATATATTCTGATATTAGCCTTAGTGTTTAATTAGTGTAATAGTCTCGCCATCTCAACTTATTAGAGAGATACATTAAACTACAATCCATCTGGATGTGGTCTGGCGGAGACAATAGTGGTATGAATTTGAAAACATTCCCACTAGGTCAGATCAAAAACTCTGGTGGCAGAAACAGGGTCTCTGTGCTCCCAAGGGAAAACCTTGGCTGCCTCCTCGACGTTAAGTGCACTGAAAGCACTTGCGATAGAAGTTGTGTCAGTAAACGTACTACCTGAGCTGCTCTTGAGATTCAAGCCATCTTTTGGCTTCTGCGACAAGAGCTTGACGCGGTCGACTTCCAGAAAATTGTCGTTGAAGATCTTCCACCACATATCATGGAACATGGTGCCTGTTTGAGAGCCATAAAGCCACGGTTTGATTGCACCAACGAAGTGAACTAAATGAATGTCGTACAAAAATCTCTCAATGGCGGGCGAGTTTTGGTACAGAGTTGAGGGAGTCATGTTGTAAACGAAAGGAAGCCTAATCCAATTGTAGCCCTCATGGTCTTGAAGATGGAACACCTCGTTCAAAAGACCCTGATCTGCACCATCGTAAGAGACCATTTCACCTTGCTCGGAGTAGTTCTTGATGAACGCATACACAGATGGGTCAGGCTTGATGACCATGAAACCCGAGTTGAAGACATCAGGCCAGCCAATGTCGGGAGAGGCTACCACCTCAGTGGGCTTTTGAGATGCAAACCTTTCAAATAAGTGGTCCAAGGACTTCAAAGGCACCGTGTCTGCATCTAAGTATATGATATGTTTGTATTGAACCAACTGCCAAATGAGAATCTTGGTCAAAGTCACAGCAAGCTGCGGCCGCCCGAGTTTCCGCGTCACCAAATCCACAGGCATGAAAATCTTGTCGTCGTTGATTTCGATGATGTCGTCATACAACTCCTTGATAAGATTCTGAGAGTAGGCTGAGACGGTAGACGTGTCCAACAAAATGGCTAACTTGAATTTTGTGCCATTATTTCTGAGCGCCTTTGCAAGGACCAATGCTCCCGGAACATAGGATTCGTTTATTAAAAGGGTGACGTAGGCGTTCATTGTGTAATATGATAAGAAAGAAGGACCAAAAGAATATCTGGTCTTTTATTAGCCAATACCAAAGAGTAAAGTATTAGAACAAATTTCTCGTTTATGATTATCACGAACTCCAGACTTGAACTGTTAAGAAGGAAGAAAGTGGTGCTAAAAAAGTGGTCGCTCACGGTAGTACCTCTTCCGACCTTGACATGAGGGAATGTTTTGGTGTGCAGGTAACAAAAGCGGGGGGCAGGAAGATAAGCTACTTGTCATATTTAGCGAGCAGGAGACAGGAACGATATGAGTCTAGAAAGGGCGTCTGGGGTTGGGAACATGATCATTGCTGAAATAACAAGCTTGCTAATTCTCAGGAAATGAGGATTGGTATGGGTGTGGGAAATGATGGTTCTTATATATTTGTGTGCTTAGGCGCCATGCTTCTTGTGTATAGCACCTGCAGTATCGAATGTTTTTTGCAGATCTTGAAGTCTGAATGGACGTTGTAGCCTTGTTCGTATGATATCTAGTGGGGAATGAGAAGTCAGCAAGACTTAAGATTTCGATGAATGCTTGATTAACTTTATTGTGGCAGGTGAGCGTGATCGTAACAAATGGCTAAAAATGTAGCACCGGACTTCAGCGCGAGTTAAACGGAAATAAATTTCTAAAAAATTAATCTCAATTGTAGTCCTCAAATAAATCAAACAATTCTCACTTCTTTCATACCCCATTTGATATCATGCATATCGTTTCAACCCCAAACGCACCTCTTAAACCTTGTTATTTTATTTTCTACTTTTAATACATAAGACGCTGCATTCTACAGCATAACCTCATCCAACTAGTAAGCACCGCCAAGCGTAGCCATGGTACTTTGCGACACGGCGTTGACCATCGACTGCGTCTGTTGCAGTGGATGCGAAGCGAGTGTGTTGGTCGACGTAGACAGAACCTTAGCGGCAGCGGCAGCAGTTCCAGGCACTGGCTGAACAGAAGATGCGGTGGCCGCAGCTTTGGCGGTGTTGGCGTTCTCCTTCAAGGCCAACAATTGCTTGGAACGGTATGCCTCGTAATGAACCAACGATGTGGTTTCAATCAAATCCTGCAAATGAGTTCTGGTCAAAAAGTCACGTAAGAACACAAACTCACACTGCGAAACATCTTCGATGTTGATGAGACCCCACTTACTTTTTCTGCATCTGACAACCTCACCGTTGACCTCAAGCTCTTGCGTAGCGCCGACAACAGCGAATGGAATGAGAGACTTGATATCAGCATTCAACTGTTTCTCATCCTCAAACAAGTCCTCGCTGTCGTATGGGTAGATATTCAACTTGTGCTTGACAAATTCCAGCTGCAAAGCACGCTTTAACAAACCTCTCTCATTGATGGTGAGCGAATCACTCTTGGCAATCACAGGAACCACATTGGCTACCTCAGACAACTTCTTAAGTGCCTGCAAGTCCAATGGACGTAATTTGTTGCCGGTATTTGGCAGAATGAAGTACAAAATACAGTGAACCCTGGTGTCAGGGATACTCTTGGGACGCAGCGCACTCAACTCCTTACGCAAGAATTGAGAGTGTTGCTCCTTGATGTACTTGACCAAGGGTTCCCAGCACTTGCCATTGTCGATCTGGTCACCGAAACCTGGAGTGTCAATCACGTTGACATTGAGACGGACGTTGTTCTCGACTAAAACGTGCAGTTTGACCTTGATCTCGACGGTCTTTTCGATGGGTTCCTCGGCGCTGAGGCGGCCCGAGGTGTCGGCCAACTTGGATGAGAAGAGGGTGTTGACTAGGGTCAGTTTTCCGAGACCGGAACGGCCAACCACCATAACGTTGAAGGTGAATCCCTTTTTGAGGAGACGGTTCTCGATCTGGGAGGTGATGGTGTCAAACCCGACATAGCGAGAGGGCTGAGTGTGGGCTTCTTCAGAGGCCATGACGTATATGTTTTGGGGTATAAAGAAGTAGGATTGAGAAGGGGGTTTTGTGTTTGATCTAGAATGGTAACTTGAATGTGTGTGTTCGTCACGTGACGAGCGCGCCGTTTTAGATGGGTTCTAAGGCTGCAAAAATAGAAATGTAAATTAAAGACACGAGATTATTGTGGAAGAGGCAAGAAAAAATTGATATACTTCAGAGAAATTCTTTTTATTCTGTTCTTGACTGTTTTATGTTCTGTTGTAGTTCTGTTCTTGACTTTATGAAAGGAGTGGTTATAGGTAGTAAATCCCATCAGAAACTGTGATATCAGCCAATAAAGTATTCAACGGAAACTATAGAAATATAGTTTCAAAAAGTAGCCTGTAGTTTGTAGCTTTGATTTGAGTTGTTGGTGCAGGCCAGAGCATCTATCAGCAGAAACAATCTGCAAATTCTACAAGACAAGAACCACGCGTTCGAACGACTTCAAACATAAGTTGCACCATGCAGCTCAAAAACAAAGTCAGTTCATTGGCCAACAATCACCTCGTCGAGCGTCCAATCGTGTGGTTCAATGGGAAGACTGTCCACCATCTGGTCTGCCAAGCCTACGCCAACCAAAAATGGCTTCTTATCAAATCGCAGTTGGAACTCACTCAAAAATCGATCGTAGTATCCGGCGCCATGCCCAAGACGATATCCTTCTTTCGTAAATGCCACACCAGGAACAATCACCAAGTCTATGGAGCCGAGCAGCATGGCATCTACACCTTCTGTAGGCTCGCGAAGTTTATATTTGCCCCTAGGTTGAAGAGCAAGCACCTCGTCAAACGAGCCTACCTTCAAAAATCGCATTGTCTTCATTGGCTTTCCTGCCTCATCGCTACAAGAAGGGAGGTAGACAGTTTTGTGTTGCTCGAAACAGCGCCGAATCAAATCGAGTGTGTCTATTTCTATGCCAGGCATGCTCATATAGAGTGCTACCAGTTGAGAGGATTTGAAAGCAGCGAGTTCTTGTACCAAGTGGGATACGGTCGAGGATTGAGCCAGGACGTCTTTTGGCGAAAGAAGGGAGAGTTTCGCAGCGATGGCCTTTCGTAGACTCTGTTTGGCAACTTTTATGGTTGAAGACATTTTAAGTTTCGACTGTCACAGTATATGAATTAGCTTACGCAAGTTGCGTATGATATTTGGAAAACCAAAGGCACGAAATGAAATTGGGGGTCAAAACTCGTAAAATGAGATGAGTTTCTCCAAATTGTGAGTTTGGAGTCTTCAATCCAAGCAGGATAGACCGATAAACCGATATGATAGAAATAATCAGGTAGTTCCTATGTTGCACGAATGCTTATCATGGTGTCAGAAATCAACCGATTATGAACGTTCAAACGAATTATGAACCAGAAGAAAAAAATGGAACTTTTCGAATCCGAATCGAATTTCCAATTATATTTAATTCTTTCAGATTTCAGGATTTCTCAAATATTTTTCACTTCCCCAAAGTCGGTCCTACACACACCCTAACCTCCCATTTACTGTAGTGAAAAATCTCAACCACCATACAGATACCGCTCCACAGCACCAATCACCACCATGTCTGCAGTGCTCCGTCTTAATGGTCTTCTGGCCCAGACGTCTCTCACGAAGACCATTTTTCTTTTTGCGTTGCCTGCTCTTCCTGCGCTTCCCTCCGTCTCACAACTCATCCCCCAGTGGGCAGCTCCCATTTTCAATGGTAGCAGTAGTGACCTGCGTCTAAAAGAGCTCAAGGAGCTTTTGGAGAGAAAGAGAGAACCCCCTTTTATGTTCGATAACGGTGCTATCTTGAGAGCCGTTCCTAAGAAGAAGCCTTCTTACAAGAGAACTAGAGAGAAGAGACTAGCTCCAGGCGAGAAACAGATGAAGCCTTTGGAGAACTTGGGCAGATGTGCAGCTTGCGGACGTGTCAAGCGGTCCCACTTCATGTGTATGCACTGTTTCGGAGAGATTCGTGCCTTCTTGAAGGAGAAGAAGAAGCAGCTTTTCGGAGAGACCAAGCCCTACGAGCCTGAGATGGACAAAACCGATGCCAACATCGTGTTCCCTAAAAGACGTTTGAGAGATCTAGAGCTTGCTTACAGCAGAAAGGAGTATGTTCGCGACAGAGAGACACCTTTGGTGTATAATAAGGACGAGGTGAAGAAGCAGTAAATGTAAATAGACTTATGGTTGTTTCTGTGCATGGACACAGACACACTCACATACAAAGACACTGATATACTTGTTGAAGGGTCAATAGCTTGAATGTGTTGCATTTCTTTCAGATCACACTAGTGAATCTATTGAATTCCCGCAATACGGACGGATGAAGCGGCATGGTATCAAAATATAAAAATTTGAATCAAAGACTATTGTAAAGAGCTCTTTCATGGTATTGTTTTCCTTCTTGCTTGTGTAGCTTGTCCAGTATTCTCTGTCTTCTGAGAATCTGGATATAGACTTGATGCCAGAAGCAAAGTAGGTACTCAAGCAGTAAATAATAAAGAACAAACCAGAAAAACAAATCCTCATTCCGGAGTTCCAGTTAAATGGAATTTTTTGCTTACATCTGTAACTTGACCCCAGACTGTCGATTCTGATCCCAAGTCGATGCTCATCTGGCTGCAAAATATCACACCATACAGACTCTGTGTCTATAAAACCGGCGCTACATCTCCTTTTTCTTTGTAAATAATACAAGGCTCACTGTCTTTGGCGGGAGGAATAACAAATTTTAGCTAGCATTAGGTTTATTTATCAGAGCACATAGCAGAATCACTATAAACGCATTGCTTAATCTTCGATTCAAAACTTAAGATGCCTGGCCCTACAACCACAAAGAAATACACAAATGCGTTAAGAACATCCTCCGCTTCATATGTGGCGGCACATCATCCTCTTAATGTGCGTCCATTGGGAAATCTGTTGTTCGAAAAGGCACCTGAGGGACTCTCAAAGGAACAGCAGCTAGGAGACTTTGCAAGCTTCCCAGAGGAGCTTTTAATGACTATACTATCGAACGTCGATGATCCAATCGCTTTGAAGGCTCTTTCACATACATCTAGGGTACTCTATGCTTACTGTTACGAGGAAGACTTGTGGAAACAATTATACATCAGTAAGCTACTACAGCTGGAACAGAATGGCCAAAAGCTCCCGGAATTGACATGGAGAGGATCGTGGAGACTGAGTGTGCTACAGTTGGACCCCAAGGCTCTGGCTGATTTACAATTGGCCGATAACTTGGTTTGTTCGGACATTCTTTTCAGACCATTCCAGTGTTCTCAAGTAAATTATGACAAGTTGTTTGATAAAGTGATCCGTGAGGAGGAAGTTTATCATCTTGACTCTTTATCTTCTCAATTTCCACTCGACAAGTCGCTCCCTCATGGCAGAATCCCTAGACTTCCTGAGGCCTATTTAACTGAAAGCATCTTCAGCTCTCAATGGAGCAGCAAACCATTCATTCTCACCAATCCGGACAAACAGAGATGGCCACGTTGGGACATGCAATCACTTTTGTCTCGCTTTGGTGGTGTCAAGTTTCGGCAAGAGGCTGTTCAATGGCCTCTTTCGTTGTTCTCCCAGTACTTGCA